>NC_054376.1:8732500-9032500 GCF_017654675.1 Xenopus laevis | reverse complement strand
ATAGACGCATTTAGCATGTAGGCGCCGAACGCAGGTTGAGACACAACATGCTGCATTTTTGAAGCATTTAAAAAAGTGCAGCTTCAAGCGATCGTCAGTAAGAGCACTAATAATAAATAAGCTCCAATTGTGGATTCTAGTTTGGGCTGACTTTTTTTCTATTTAAATTTTATCGAAATAGTCGTATTTTGATAAATAAGGCCCTTTATTATAAAGCAAATGTTACTTTCCCTTTACTATTTTGTAAGGCTGCATTTTCGTGAGAATGCCCTTACCTGTCAGTAATTACAATTTAGAATTAGTTGTCCATTTGCCCAGATGCAGCACAGCTACGTCCCTCTATTGATTTACAATATTTGCATAAATCATTTCCCCCCTCCACCGGCTAAAGTGACTTCCTAGATTCAATTAAGAAATGATCTAGCTTCCACCTTTGGGTATCCCAGCACCTTGAGCCTTGGTGACTTGTGTTTACTATGGAGTCATTGGTGCAGAAATCTCAAGGACATCTGTGGTTTCAGGCGTCTTCTCTTTGAGAGTGTGACCTTCATCTGCCATCAATCAAAGGATTCACATCTCCAATCAGAGGAAGAAAGGCTGTTTATTGCTTACGGATTGCTAACATCGGCGTCTTCCAGATTCTGCCAGAACAGCACTTAGGTTCTTTGGATAATCCAATTTGTCCCTGGTTCCAATAAACATATCCCAAATCAGCTCAGAAACTGTAAAAGGGATACATTCATTTGGCAAGGGCAATCTGCCCCAAATCAGGTTTTTTTTTTTGCGGAATGAAAAAAAATTGTAGGATTTTCCCATTTCCATTAATGAAAACATTTTAATGGTTTTAAATAATTTGTTAATGTAATATGTATACATCCCTTTTTGCTCTCTGATTCTTGAAACAACTGGGGATGCACCAAATCCGCTATTGGGATTCGGGAAAATCCCTGAATCCTTCATGAAAGATTTGGTTGAATACCGAACTGAATCCAAATTCGAATTTGCATATGCAAATTAGGTGTGAGGAAGGAAAAAGTGGAAAAACATTTTTGTACTTCCTTGTTTTGTGACAAAAAGTCATGTGTGGAAGTGACATCATCAAAAGTGGGCAGGGACAGAAAAAAGTTTTGTAAAATTTTAGAAGGACCAAAATATAGACAATATAGTAGAAGATAAGAAATGTAATCTTGTCCTCTCACTACAAGGGCAATTTCTGTGCTTGGACCTTCCCTTTACGCTACCCTGGTTATTCCTCTGGTGCCTTTTATGTATTACTTGAAATAAAAAAGCTTAGGCTAAGGTTACATACAAAATAGACCTGGAGGACATTCTACTTAACGGATGCAGTGACCTTTGTTCTGTTGTGACAACCGTGTCACAGGTCAAAGGTGAACAGGTTTACTAGAAGGCTGACCATTCATTGGGTTTATTGATATTTCAGTATATCATTGGTTTGTTTTTGTTGTTCTGTTCTAACATACAGTGGCATGAGGACATGCTTAGATCTTTTACTCAATCAGGTGTCCAAGGTTGTGGGCCAGGATGCAGTAATTTAGCCTATTTAATCTATACAGACCCCTCGGGGGTCTTATTTGTGAACCTGATTAACAAAAGGTTTAAGAATTCATCATTATTGATGTTGAACTGAAGCCCCAAGATGTAGTCAAACATCAACAGTCATGGATTCGTAAAGTGTTTCTAATCCGTTTGACTGATAATTTGATTTGAGTGTTGCTCCTATCTCACATTAATTGCCTTATGGGAAACCAATAGCAAAGAACATAAATAGAAGCACACACAGAAGTCACACAACACAAAATAAACCCAGCTTTTATAAATGGGAGTATTGAGTCCTTTAAAGTGACGAATGACTGTGAGTCTACTCCATTAACTCATGTGGCAACTCCTTCAACTGAAGTTCTCTTTATCCTCCTTGTACAGTAATCAGAAACGATGCCAAGTCCTGGGGAATTCCCATGTTTCCTATAGGTTGAGTGGGAGGAATCTGAAGATGTACTGTATCTGTATATAGAATTGTAATAAATAGTTCTTGTGTGAATTAACTCAATTGGTTCTGCTGTGTGATCAGGTTTACCAGCATGCCATGCAAAGATCCAATATCTTCGTTGTCTTCCAGAGACTGGCAAAGGCTTCATTTATAGGAGTGTATTGCATGTGTCAATTAATATTGCTGTGTCTGTTTGGAACCATCTTTGATGAGGGCATGCCGAAGTTCAACTGCTGGCCAATTACAACATTAGAACATTTGCAGGTAAGGTTTCCATTTTTTCTGGAGACAATACTTGCCTTCTTATATTTTAATCTTTCTTACTGGCCAGATCCACAAGGCAAGTTCAACCTGTAGCTTATAAGAGCAACACAGTAGAGCAGGGATCCCGAACCAGTGGCTCATGAGCAACATGTTTCTCAACAACCTCTTGGATGTTGCTCCCAGTGGCCTCAAAGCAGGAGCTTCTTTTGGAATTCCTGGTTTGGGGACAAGTTTTGGTTGCATAAAAACCAGGTGCATTGCCAAATATAAGCTCCTGTAGGCTGCCAGTCCACATAGGGGCTACCAAATAGCCAATCACAGCCCATATTTAGCATCCCAGGGACTTTTTCATACTTGTGTTGCTCCCCAACATTTAAAGTTGCTCAAAGATAAAAAAAAGGTTGGGGACCCCTGCAGTAGAATAATCACAAGGCTAGGCCAACCCATAGCCAATCAGAGCTTCAAAACAGGACCAACTGAACCCGTAGACAATGTACCCATTCAGTCTCCTCTAGAAATCTGAGGGCATCTACACACATTGAAACCAGGGAACACAAGCAAAATCAGCCTGAGCTTCCTTAGTGGGTTGTATGAACTAAATTGGGATCCAAAGTCATTATCAATTCTGGGTACTGAAAGTGATGCCATTAACACACAAATATGGTAAATGTTTCTTAGGGGGTATTGGTTATTACAATGGAATTCTGGGGGGAAACATTGCACAATGGGTAAAACATGATGATTTGCTTCCATTTTTTTTTATACTTTACACTACTTTGAAGTTCCTTTGGTATTTGAACTGCATATTAAGTAAAATATTTAGTATTTTGGTCAAATTTAAGGATTTGGTAGAATGGTACATCCCTAGTTGAAAAGTCCATGCACAGGGGCAAATAGTACATTGCTTAGAATTGAGGCTGGTGCTTTTAATCAAGGCAGTTTGTGTCTGTATTTGCACTTTGCTTTGTAAATTGTAATTAATACACACATTGTACTATGCTTTTACCCATAATACCTTCTGTAAATGGCTACATTGAACTACATTTATACAAGCAATACATTCCAATAAGCAAACTCTAATTGCATCCATATATTTAAATGTATGATACCACATTCCATAGGCTAATTATATCTACTGCAATCAAGTGCAGTGATTGTGTATAGGAACACTGATTTGGGCAGGACACTAGTATTCATACTAAAAATTCAGCTTGTACAATAACAACATGGAAAGGAAGTTCTCCCCATGGTCAATTTGGTGTTAGTTCAAGGTTGCCTTGTGCTGGACTTTTTGCAACAAATAAATGTTTTGCACCTACAGGTATAGGATCCGTTATCCAGAAACCCATTATCCAGAAAGCCCCGTAAACGGAAAGGCCATCTCCTATAGACATTTTATCCAAATAATCCAAATTGTTAAAAATTATTTCCTTTTTCTCTGTAATAATAAAACAGTAACTTGTACTTGATCCCAACTAAGATATAATTAATCCTTATTGGAGGCAAAACCAGCCTATTGGGTTAATTTAATGTTTACATGATTTTCTAGTAAACTTAAGGTATGGAGATCCAATTTACAGAAATATCCGTTATCCGGATATCCCCAGGTCCCGAGCATTCTGGATAACAGGTCCCATAGCTGTAGTAATAAATAATATTTGACTTCCAAATAAAATCACCAAAAATATTTCCATTTTTACTCAAATTCATTGATGAACAATTTTAATAACAATTTTAATAGAGAGGCCGTAATATACTTATTTCCCAGTAAAGTCGGCAGCAACTCTTTCAATGTATAAAAACCTTATAACTGAGAAATTCTGATAAATAAATTGCCATTATTAAGCTTCTTCTTTCCTGAGACCAAACTAGACAGAGCAGCTTGGCCAGTGCTGAATTGAATGTCAGTGTCAATCACTCGGCCCTCTGAGACTTAAAGGGATAAGAGGCATGTGCACATTTTGCTATTTAAGACGGTGTCAGAATGCTAGATATTAGGATGGCTCAAGTGTAAGAACTATAATTAATGACCAAATTAAGCTTGACCTTGGGAAAAGCAGAAAAATGTTTCTAATGAGGCTTGTGGTGCCCTGGGTGAGCTCCTAGGAGCAAGTACAGATGTGCACCTGTTTGCCAAGCCCAGCTCTGTGGATCACTCTTTTCTTTAAACATTTTTAGAAGATCTCATTTGTTCCAGTCTTTCACTGAGATGACCCCTGAGAAATTTTCAGGGACCTCTAATTACCAAAGTTGGAATAGAGAGCGAGATTGAGAGAAAGAGAAAACAAGAGACAGACAGATATAAAGATGGGTAGATAGATCATCTCATAGATAGATAGATAGAAGATGATCACATAGATAGATCATCACATAGATAGATAGATAGATAGATAGATAGACAGATCGATAGACAGATAGATAATAGATTGTCACACAGACAGATAGAAAGACAGATAGACAGGCAGACAGACAGATAGATAAATAGATTGTAACACAGATAGATAGATAGATAATTGTCGCACAGACAGATAGACAGATAGATAGACAGATAGATAGATTGATAGATAGATAGATTGATAGATAGACAGATAATAGATTGTCACACAGACAGATAAAGAGATAGATAAACAGACAGATAGACAGATAGACAGATAGACAGACAGAAAGACAGGCAAACAGACAGATAGATAAATAGATTGTAACATAGATAGATAGATCATAGATTGTCACACAGACAGATAGAAAGATAGATAGACAGACAGATAATATATTGTCACACAGACAGATAAAGAGATAGATAAGCAGACAGATGGACAGATAGACACACAGGCAGACAGACAGACAGATAGATAAATAGATCGTAACACAGATGATATAGATAGATTGAGAATAGATATACAGTATATGTAATGAGAGATGTCCAAACAGAAAGTAGATAGATCACTAACAGATGACAGACAGGTAGACAGATTGACAGGACATGGACACAAATAAACATACAGATGTACACACTCAAATTCATTGGCATAGCCGTACTGATACACAGATACACACGCTTGCACACAGATATGGATACACACAAAATCTTGTAGGGTTGAAATGCAAGTAGCACTTTGCTACACAAGGTTTTTGCAGTGGCTAACGGTCTTGCTTTTTTTATTTGCCTCCATAGAATTTATATTGGGAGGCAGAGATGGCTACCCACTGACAGGTCCCTGGAGTGCCCATCGCTGCACTGGAGTTATGGCTAATGCTCATTCTCACACATGACCTCCTTTTCACTCCAGTTGGCATTGACTTGCTACTTTCTGCTGCTCCATTGGGCTGAGTGCAAGGGATGGCAGAAATATCAGAGGTGGCTGCTTGTGGAGTGACACACCCCCTGTTATTTGGTGTCTGGACGTCAGAGAGTGGGGCGGGAGAGACATTGGAATTGCTCCTGGCTCAGTGACTGTCAGCTCAGTGACTGTCAGCCCAGTGTAGCAGCAGCACAAGGAGAGGGGAACACACAGAAGGGAATATCACATTGGAGTGTGTGCATGCAACAGACTGCTGAGTGCATCACTGCAAAGAGCAACAACAAGAATGGCTGCAACAACCGTAAGCACAGGAAATGCAACGTGAGACACATCATTGATTGGATGTCTGCACCCCTATTATATCATATGTGATATGAAAGCTTGAAGAGGAAAATGCTTTCCAACATCAGACGAGCCCTGCACAGAGCTGCCAGGCAAAGGAACCTATTAGCAAGCCAGGCGCTGTGAGCATTGTTGGGCTGTGGTTTTTTTTGTTCAGTCAACCTGTAGCTGAGGTGAGAATCCGGATCCCAGTACTAACAGCGACCAGGGAAGGGGGCTGGTCTCCTCTTGAACTGGGAGACATGACTGTGGTTTCAGGGGACAACGTGGATGAGACGCTGGTGTCCCTGAGTGCTCTCGGTCAGGAGGGTTACGATCCAGACAGAGCCACCCAGGACTGCTGTGAAAGGGTGGTCATCAATATCTCCGGGCTTCGGTTTGAGACCCAGCTTAGGACCCTGTCTCAATTCCCCCAAACCTTGCTCGGGGATCCCAGGAAAAGGATGCGCTTTTTTGACCCCTTAAGGAACGAGTACTTCTTTGATCGCAACCGCCCGTCTTTCGATGCTATATTGTACTATTACCAGTCAGGAGGAAGGCTGCGCAGACCTGTCAATGTCCCTGTTGACATTTTCTTGGAAGAGATCAAGTTCTATGAACTGGGAGAGGAAGTGATTGAAATATTTCGGGATGATGAAGGGTTTATCAAAGAAGAAGAAAGACCTTTGCCTGAGAACGACTTCCATAGGCAGATCTGGTTGCTGTTTGAATATCCTGAGAGCTCAGGACCTGCCAGGGGCATTGCCATTGTCTCTGTCCTCATCATCCTTATCTCTATAGTCATCTTCTGCTTGGAAACTCTCCCTGAATTCAGGGAGGAAGCCAGGCAGGCGAGTGGACAACCTGCGGGCAACAGCACTCGCATACCGAATAGCAGCCCTTTCACTGACCCTTTTTTTCTCACGGAGACACTGTGCATCATCTGGTTCTCCTTTGAGCTTCTCGTGAGGTTCTTTGCTTGCCCAAGCAAGCCAGCTTTCTTCAAGAATATGATGAATGTTATTGACATTGTGGCCATAATCCCATATTTCATCACCCTAGGCACTGAGCTGGCTGAGCAACAAGGCAGCAACGGGCAGCAGGCAATGTCCTTGGCTATTCTGAGGGTCATCCGCCTGGTACGAGTCTTCAGGATATTTAAACTCTCCAGGCATTCCAAAGGACTCCAGATCTTAGGAAAGACACTTCAGGCTAGCATGAGGGAATTGGGGCTTCTCATATTCTTCCTCTTTATCGGTGTCATTTTGTTCTCCAGTGCAGTTTATTTTGCAGAGACGGATGACCCTGAATCTTTGTTCACAAGCATACCTGATGCCTTCTGGTGGGCTGTCGTGTCCATGACCACTGTTGGCTACGGAGACATGTACCCTATGACCATAGGTGGAAAGATAGTGGGATCTCTATGTGCCATAGCTGGGGTATTGACCATTGCCCTACCAGTTCCCGTTATAGTATCAAATTTTAACTACTTCTACCATAGGGAGACTGATCACGAGGAGCAGTCTCAATACACCCATGTGACATGCGGCCAACCATCCTCCTATGGAGATCTAAAAAAGAGTGAGAGCAAGCAGTCATTTAACAGATCAGACTACATGGAAACAGAGGAAATAGATGACATGAGATATGGTCACTACACTGCAAACCAACACTATGCAGAACCCAAAAAACTAACAGATGTATGACCTGTTGTTGTTCAGTTCTTGATTTTCTTCTAGATGGGCCAAACAGGTGGGTGAGTACAAAGTACTGTCCAACAGCCCGGCACTGAAAAGCATATGGCTGTTCAAGGTGTTATAGTTTATATCAGCACAGGGGAAGCCAACCACGGAGCTTGGAATACTGTTGGGTGTGATGTACTCCATCAAGATCTTAAACAATAACAATACCCTAACATATCTACCTTACAAACCAAGTCAACTGTATGAATGAAATAGTTCTGCCCCTCCAGTACAGGGACTGTCCTATGTGATTTGCTTGGCACACGTTAAGGGCAGCTAAGGATTAGTATTTCCCACAGAATATTTATCAACAGATTCCATGCCTGGCACATCATTTCTATGGTATTAACAGCTAGCAATGGATATTTGCAACGGTGCCATGTCTTATGTGGAATGGAAACCCTGCTTAACAACAGTGTATTTTATCAAGGACTTTGAAGAACAGCTGTGGTTGGGAGCCGACAAATGCAAACAACAACGTAGCTCCCATTTGAATTCCCTGGCTCAGTCTTGACCCTCTACATGGATGGGTGTTTTGTGGGTACTTATTTAAAAGCACTTTATAGGGACACATTCATTCATGGAAACCACCACCCCTTAAAAAGGAGACAACAAAATCTTTATTGATTCATAATCTCACCTCGATGTAGAAGCATCTGCAATTTTTGCACATATATTTTTTTGTTTACATCGATGCCGGCACTGGCATTCAAACCCTTTTCTTTGGCTGCTGGAGATTTCAGAACTTCTTTCTAGCTGGGGAAAGGGTCACTTTAGTTGGACTATATTCAATTTTATTTTTTAATTTTGCTACCAAATAGTCATATTTGTAAGTGCCTTCATGTGCAAGGTAAAACTCCAGGTTGTATTATGTTCAAGTGGTTCATCAATCTGCCATGTATTGTATTCAGAGCTGACTTTAGTAGTGGCCCAATTAGCACAACATTTATGTAGGAGGGCAAGCTGAGCAACAGTTGCTATCTTGCCCTACTGTTTAAATATTGTCTAACATAATAGAACAGGATAGAGACAACAGGGCAAGATGGAGACATCATCACTCTATCTTCTGTGGCCATCTTGCTTTGCAATATCTGCCATCAACCAACATTCTCTTCCTACCTGTTCCTTTTCCATTGCCCAATCTTTAATAGTGGGCCTAACAGAACAATATTTATGTAGTAGGGTAAGTGGAGCAAGAGTTGCCATCTTGCTCCACTGTTGTCCCAGTTTGTCTAAAAAGGACGGAGACAGTAAGGCAAGGTGATGCGATTAACAGTCTATGTTCTGTAGCCATTTTGCTCCATTTTGCACTCTTCCTAACTGTTCCTTGGGGCTTTAGGCGGTTACCCCTCTGATGGATATAACTTTAGAACTATGGACTGTGACTTATTACAAAAGGAGGCCGTTTGTAGGATAGATGTATTGAGGTCAACTACAGTCCTGTGTATATATCAAAGTAAAGTCAATGGAATCTCTAAATTATGATGAATCCAGTGGTTCCCAGATCAATGATCCCTAATAGACGGTGTTCTAAAGATAGCCCAGACCTTTGGTCAGCTGATGCCCTATTGTACCCCTGTTGCACAGGTTGATATATATCACAATGGCTGGTAAGTTAGAACAATTGAATTGAAATAAAAAGCCCTAGATGGGAACCACTAGATTAACTATCTTAATGTCAAGGAAACCATTCGTCTTGCTCTACTTTCACTGTGTTTTTATTGGTGCCTAGTATTTTTTTTTTCACGTCCCTTGGAAAAAAAAAACACTTAATCATGCTCCCATTTAAGGAGATGGGGGGGGATGCTGCTTAAGTAAAAAGGGAAATGCCATACTTCATACTGCGGTGTGTTATGTTGTCTTTAGTTCACCGTTTACATGCAAAGATTAGGAATAAATGCATGTTATTTATCATTGCCCTTTTGTTATTTATTTTTGAAGCCATGGCGCGTACAGTCTACTGGTTATATTGGGTCACTGGGGAGGAAGTATAAATATACCCCATTAAAATATGTGTTTATGATGTACTTTTTATTAAATGAAGATGGGGTTGCTTTTCCTTTGCTTTTTACATTTTTTTTTTAAAAATATGTGTGAGCTGCCCTATTGGTTGTCTTAGCGGTGGAAGGGATGGTCTCTAACCTGTGAGGCAACATTATGTTTTGACGCCTGCCCTAATTCCCTATTGTGGTTCTATGCCCAGCTCTAACTACTTATTATTATGGCTCTTTGAGGCAACATTATGCTTGGACCTTCCGTTCCTCTTGCCCTGGTCACCCTATGACTCAGTCTTCTCACCTGCAACTGTAGCTCTTTGGGGCAACATTATGCATAGACTTTCCTACCATCCTGCTCTATTGTCAACCTATGTCCTAGTCTTCCTACCTATAACTGTGGGACAATATTATATTTGGATTCTTCTGCCTTGTTGCCCTATCATCCCCCTATGTCCTAGTCTTCCTATGCTATGCCCTATGGATTCCTATGTCACACGCTAATGGTGCCATATTTACCTCTGGGATAGGAAGCAATATGACTGCTCTCACTCATGTATATATGCAGAATACCGAGAAGGGTTGCTCTTTGTGCACAACATCCTACTTTCTATTTCAGGAGAATAAATGGAAGTTAAAGCCTGTGTATAAATAGGGCATATTTTCCCCTACGTGGCTCTGAGGAGGGGATACAAACACACACTCGTATATATGTATTCTTGGCACCAGCCACACAATGTATCCGCAATGTCACCAGATACAAAGCTCTGGGAGTCTGATGGCACACTACAGAGATATACAAGCTCTAAAGATGGATGTTTTGTGTGTTCAGTTGATTTAAAGGGATTTTCTTTCCTGTGCTGAATCCCATAAATAGAACAAGGTATGATAACACTGCGTGCAGCAAACATCTTTTTTTCTGTCCATATACATAGCAGTGGGAGGTACCATATTGCTTCCTAGGCACAGGCATTCTCCATAAACCCATAAATACAGCAGATGCCTTTGCAGTCATGTAGCTGATGACAAATCCAACATGACAAATACCATATGTGCATCTCTCTCTCTCTCTATCTGTATGTATGTATGTATGTGTATATATATATGTATGTGTATATATATATATATATATATATATATATATATATATATATATATATAGTCAATTCTAAGCAGCCGCACTCAAATCCAGAATTCTCTGGATAAGTTAGGGTGCAGGGTCAAAAGTAGCATATACTGTATAAATCAAGAGTGCCCATACTTTACTAATGTGACGTCTACTTTCAGTGATGTTGTCCCATTATGGTTAGTGATGGGCGAATTTATTCGCCAGGCGCAAATTCTAGGCGAATGTGCGCCGGCGTCCAAAAAACGGATGCCAGCGTCCAAAAAACCGGACACCAGCGTCAAAAACGAGACGCCAGTGCCATTTTGCGAATTTTTCGCCATTTTGTGAATTTCGCAGGTAATTTGCAGATTCGCAAAACAATGGGTGTCAAAAGAATTTTTATAGGTGCGACTATTTTGTCCAAATGCATTAAAGTCAATGGGCGTCCGAATGATTTTGACGCGCAATAATTTTATGCTCGCGACATTTCTGAGGAAAGTTTTTTTTTTGCCGCGGAAATTAATTGCGAATTCATGCCTGCCGAATTTCACCATGACTAATATATATATTTATATAATTTTATGTTCACGACTATTCTGACACACAACAAATTTTTTTCTTGTTGCTGCAGATATTTCACCTGCGAATTTTCGCTGGCAAAACGCGGAAGTTGCAGCAAATTTGTGGCCTGGCGAATTTATATATATATATATATATATATATATATATATATATATATATATATATATATATTGATCCAGCACCCAAATGAGGCAAGTTTGAGGCACAGCTGATTTCTCTCTCTCTCTCTCTCTCTCTCTCTCTCTCTCTCTCTCTCTATCTATCTATCTATCTATCTATCTATCTATCTATATATATATACACAGTAATAGGGCTGTTTGTATTCTTCAATGAGTTATTCATACAGTATAACAACCTGGCATACAAGCTGTGGGTGGCTTATAAACAGAGGCTTTATAGTAATAATAGTAATAATATAATGCTAACATATTGCACTGGGAAGATTTATTTGCCCTGTGATAAAGGCAGAGCTGTCCAACTTTGTCACAGAGTTGGCTGCAGGCATATTTTCCCAAGATCAACAGATTGGAGGGCTGGAACAAACACAGAAAAGCTTGGCAGAAACAGGGATCGCTATGAATTTTTAGCCTAGAGAGAATCTTGATTCTCCAGACAAGTTGTCTGACCTCCAGGCCATAAGGGACTGGGGAAATACATCTCCCATGATCCCCTGCAAGCCAGGTAAAGCAACACAATATGGCAAAATACTTTGAATATCAGAGATAGACAATCTACATAACTGCACTGCTTTTGGAATGCATTCCTGATGTTTCTTGATTTTCGGGGTCTTTTACAGAGACCCCAGACACAAGGAGCACCCATTAGCGCTAACAGGGTCTGGCTGTGCTCTAACCTTGCAGGAGCTTCATTTAGACTTGTTGCTTTCTTATAGAACAAGATCTGGTTTTCATAAAATGTGTGTTTTATAGAAATGGCTCATTGCGTGCACATGTTATGGTTTACCTTGCTGGGTGCTGCCATATTGCTTGCATTTTACTCATTAGATACTCCTAGATCTATATATACCCTCCCCAGTAGTGCAGCTGACCTAAGGTGTCATTCACATAGACCTTAAATGGATGTGCAAGAGCACTAAGGAGTGCAAAGGAGAACATTTAAAGAGCTCAACACCTTTAGTTCAGCTCTGTCTTTACAAACTGCCATAGGCTATGTATATGGTTTTGTACTGTACCCCCATAGTTTGTATGGCTGATGCATCTGTGGAGCAAGTTATATGGCGGCTCCAGGAATAGGAACTTTGGGGGAAATTTACTAAAGGGCAAAAATTCGCCAGCGTTACGTCATTTCGGAACTTCGCCGAAAGATACACTAGATACACTAGCGATCATTCGCCAGGCGAATTTTCGCTCTGACGAATATATGTAAGTCTGCTAATTCACTAAGATGCGCATTTTACTGAACGCTAGCTGTTCCGCCAGACTTGCCTTCAGCAGCTCAGACCAGGCGAAGTGCAATGGAGTGTATAGATCTTCCTCAATTTTTTGTTGAAAAGTCCCAAAAAACGCTGGCGTCTTTTCCCTTTTTCAGGGTGAAAAAGTCCGTAAAATTTTTTTTAGGTACCTGGGTTCCCCCTACATTTCCTAACATATGGCACATAAACTATACACTGGGCTCATGTGTAGGGCAATATAACAACTTTATTTTATTTTATTAAGGTTCCCTGGGCTTGTGTAGTGTAATGTATTTGCTGCAATATATACGTGCTTTGTACGTTAACTTCCCGCCGTATGCAAATTACCCAGCGCTTGCGCAACTTCGCTTTGCTTGCCGAAGTAACGCTAGCGAAAATTCGCTTGTGTTTGGTGCCCTGGACGCAACTTCGCATTTTAGTAAATGTGTGTTGTCCTCGCGAATTTACGCCTGGAGAAGTTTTGCGATGGCTGCGAAGCCGTCACTGGCGAATTTTCGCCGTTTAGTAAATTTGCCCCAATATTTCTAAGCAAAGTCATGCCCCTTGTTCACCTTAAAGGGGTTGTTCCCCTTTGATTTAACTTTTAGTAAGATGTTCTGAGACCCAGTGGTGTAACTAGATATTATTGGGCCCCACAGCAAATTATTTTTCAGGCCTCCAAAATGTCTAGAGCTTGACCTGTTTTATAAATATTTATTGAAATTCTATATGAATTAGGGCTTCATGGGGCCCCTATACCTCCTGGGCTCCCTGCAGCCTCATGGTCTGCTTCTTCTATAGTTCCATCCCTGCCAGTGTCGGACTGGGCCGCCGGGAAACCAGGAAAAAACCCGATGGGCCCCGGCTCCTGTGGGCCCCACAGGCCCAGATCCGTTTCTTAATGCCGGCAAGTAAAAAAAAAACAATTTAGTGCATGCGCAGAAACGAGGCAAACCACGCACAGACCCGGCACCGTGCACATACTTAGAAATGCGGCACACCGGAGCAGCAGGGGGGGCCGGAGGGGGGCCTTCGGGCAGTAGCCCTGGTGGGCCCCAAGCCCCCCAGTCTGATCCTGATCCCTGCTGAGACCATTTGCATTTGGTTTTCATTTTTTATTTGTTTTTTTTTAGTTATTTAGCTTTTTATTCAGCAGCTCTCCAGTTTCAGCAATGTGGCTGCTAAGGTCCAAATAACCCTAGCAACCATGCACTGATTTGAACAAGAGACTGGCATATGAATAAGAGACATTCTGAATAAAGGATGAGTACTAAAAAGTAGCAATAACAATACATTTGTAGTCTTATAGAGCATTTGTTTTTTAGATGGGGTCAGTGACCCCCATTTGAAAGCTGGAAAGAGTCAGAAGAAGAAGATGACGGCAAATAATGCAAAAAACTATAAAAATGTATCATGAAAACAAATTGCAGACTTGCTTAGAATTGGTCATTTTAAACTTTAACTTAAAGGTGAACCACCTCTTTAATGCTGCTTCTCTATTCAGCCCAAAGTGGATTGTGTCTGATTTAGCTAAAGAGGAGATGAAGACAGTGCGGGGTGCTGGGAGTTGTTATAGGATGGAAGCAGGAGGGTCGCACATAGTAATTCTTGCCTGGTGCTTTTCTACTCCTCCGTCAGCCCTGCGGGAGACTTAATAATAGGGCATTTAATAATACATGGCTCCGTCTCACCTATTCCCTTTCCCATATACAGTATCCATCAAGCACTGGGAGATATCAGTGACAACTGATCAATGTATATCTGTCCTGGTCTAATGTGTCCTTGGTTGGTAACAGTCTGAACCAATCAGATTGGAGAGTGTTGGGCCGCCTAAAGAGGTCATTTGTAGGGCTTTTTAACAACGTCAGATTTATAGGGGCCAGAGAGCGGTCATTACACAACGCTCCTTAATTAATGTTGTACTACAGGTGTGGGATCCGTTATCCGGAAACCCATTATCCAGAAAGCTCTGAATTACGCAAAGCCTGTCTCCCAGAGGCTCCATTATAATCAAATAATCCAAATTTTTTAAAAATTATTTTCTTTTTCTCTATAATAATAAAACAGTCGCTTGTACTTGATCCCAACTAAGATATAATTAATCCTTATTGGAAGCAAAACCAGCCTATTGGGTTTATTTAATGTTTATATGATTTTTTGGTAGACTTAAGGTATGAAGATCCAAATTACAGAAAGATCCGTTATTCAGAAAACCCCCTGGTCCCGAGCATTCTGGATAACAGGTCTCATACCTGTATAATATCACCAATTCTTGGCTGGGCTGCAAATTCGAGTATTTTCCAGTTTAGTCCTGTAAGACTCAGAGGTGTTTATAGATAGATAAGGTCACCTAGCAGTGTTCTTGGTGTCCTTCAGTGTTCTACCAGGGACTGTACCATTCATTCCCATAGCAAGGAAAGCAGCCATATGACTGTATGTTCACCCTGCTGTAAGGATAGGTGGTACAGTCCGGAGGACATTGAAAGACAAAAGCAGCAAGGGAATAAATATGCTGTTCCAGAAAAATACTTGAGTATATCTATATATATATATATATATATATATATATATATATATATATATATATATATATATATATATATATATACACACACATATATATATATTTATCCAGAATGCTCAGGACCTGGGGCTTTCTGGATAACGGGTCTTTCCATAATTTGGATCTTCATACCTTCATAAGCCTAGTAGAAAAATTAACCCAATAGGCTGGTTTTGCTTCCAATAATTATATCTTAGTTGGGATCAAGTACAAGCTACTGTTTTATTATTATAGAGAAAAAGAAAATTTGTAATAAATTACAAATTTGGATTATTTGATTATAATGGAGTCTAGGGGAAATGGCCTTTCCGTATTTCAGAACTCTCTGGATAATGGGTTTCTGGATAACCTGTATGTGTATATATATATATATATATATATATTATAGGTCATGTAAAACCAAAATTAAAATGTTGCTAAATGAATTTATCGCTGTAAGCCGGTCTTCCAATATACATTCATTATATATTTCCATCGGTTATTATGGATGCACCAAATCCAGGATTCGGTTCAGGATTCGGCCTTTTTCAGCAGGATTCGGATTTGGCCGAATCCTTCTGCCCAGCCGAACCGAATCCGAATTTGGACATGCAAATTAGGGGTGGAAAGGGAAATTGCATGACTTTGTCACAAAACAAGGGAGTAAAAAATGTTTTCCCCTTGCAAATTAGGATTTGGATTCGGTTTGATATTCGGCTGAATCTTTCATGAAGGATTCGGGGGTTTAACCGAATCCAAAATAGTGGATTCGGTGCATCCCTATTGGTTATAAAGTTACTTGTGAAGGAAACTGCATCTGAAAGCTGTATCTGTCATTCCTGTTTTATTCTGTGCACTGGTGGTTCTGATCTTTGAAACAATGTAGCAGAAGCCCTGAGCCGACTAACAGACGAGGAAGAGAATAGACTTCTGCTACATTGTTTCTAAAGTCAGAACCGGGAAAGGGATAAGCAACTTCTGCTTTTCAGTAGCCATTATATTTACTAGGGATGCCCCGAATCCAGGATTCCGTTCCGGATTCGGCCTTTTTCAGCAGGATTCGGCTGAATCCTTGGGCCTGGCCCAAACCGCATCTGTAAATTACGTGACTTTTCGTCAAAAAATAAGAATTTTTTCCACTTTTTCCTTTCCTCTCCCTAATTTGCATATACAAATTAGGATTTGGATTCGGTTCAGTATTTGCCCGAATCTTTCACCGAGGATTCGGCTGAATCACAAATAGTGATCCCTGATATTTACAAATCATGTTAAAACCATGGGAGGTGTACGACGAATGTACACGGGAATTAGAATTAAATTAAAACAATATCGCTTGAGGTGCGGGAGCCCAGAACAATAAAATGCTTCTTTATGATTTCAGGCAATTTGTAAAGGTTCATGGGGGACTGGATTACAGAAGATTAGACTAAGCACAAGGTCACCCCCCAATTATACGTAGAAGGGATGTTTATCTGCAAAATGATGCCAGCCATGTAGGTATTTCACTTCTCACGTTGCCCTCGTTGCGCTTGCTGGTTTCCATAGCGACTGCATGTCGAGAAGCGAGGAAAATGCTTCAATATGTGTGAAGGTCATAAATTCTCATTGTGAGAAAGGAAAGCGCATTGCATATATTACAGGTGTGGAATCGATTATAAGGAAACTTAACAAAAAATACAAAAATCCAGGTTCCAGTTTTTGTAATAATAAGGCAATAAGCTTGTACTTAATGGGAACGAAGCGGCGTGAATCCCAACTGGTGGCAAAATGCTTTTAATTTTACATTTTTTTTTAGTATGGTATGGTGATCCAAATTATGGAAAAGCCCCTCATCTGGATAATCCCAGGTACCAAGCATTCCAAAAAATAGATCCTATACCTGTCGCGTTACTGGGGTTTATAAAGTGCAAACGCAAGTGCAATGTTCAAAAAAAAACATTATTCGGATGCCCATTGACTTCAACGCCGGCTTCAAAATTGACACGAGTGTCAGAATTGATGCGGGCGTCAAAACTGACGTGGGCGTCAAAATTCACGTTTCACAATTTTTTGGCCATTTTGCAAATTTCACTGGAAATTTAAAATTTTGCAGCAAAGCAAAACGGGACAAATTCACCCATAACTAATAAAGATCCAAATGACAGAAAGATCTGTTAACTGGAAAACCCCAGGTCCCGAGCATTCCGGATAACAGGTCCCATACCTCTACTTGCACCATCGCTACTGTTAATTTGCAGTCAATACAAAGGCATGCTCACATATTAACACAACAGAACCATCAGCCTGGACCTGTTGGTTATTCCAGGGTTCCCTTAGAAAGTTGTATTAGTAGCTGCTATTGACTTGTGCCGAGTTAATCTGTGTTGAAATAAAAGACATAGTTCATTAAGTTTAACCCCTCCAGTATATATACAGGTATGGGATCCATTATTTGGAAACCTGTTATCTAGAAAGCTCTGAATTACGGAAAGATCATCTCCCATAGACTCCATTTTATCCAATAATCCAAATTTTTATAAATGATTTCCTTTTTCTGTGTAATAATAAAACAGTAACTTGTACTTGATCCCAACTAAGATATAATTAATCCTTATTGGAAGCAAAACCAGCCTATTGGGTTTATTTAATGTTTACATGATTTTCTAGTAGACTTAAGAAATGAAAGATCTGTTATTTGGAAAACCCCAGGCCCCGAGCATTCTGGATAACAGGTCCCATACTTGTATAGGGATGCACCGAATCCACTATTTGTGATTCGGCCGAACCCCTGAATCCTTCGCTAAAGATTCGCCCGAATACCGAACCGAATCCGAACCCTAATTTGCATACGCAAATTAGGGGTGGGAAGGGGAAAATAGTCATGCGATTTCCCTCCCGCCCCTAATTTGCATATGCAAATTAGGATTTGGATTCGGTTTGGCTGGGCAGAAGGATTCGGCCGAATCCTGCTGAAAAAGACCGAATCCTGGCCGAATCACAAACCGAATCCTGGATTCGGTGCATCCCCACTTGTATATGCACATACCCATACTAAACTGAATGTAGATACAGAGATCAGAGTAGCCTTGAATATTATGCTTGCTCAAGAAGCCAAAAGGAAAGGCATAATCACTGGCAGGGGCAATTGGTTATATACTCCACAATGAGACTGCTCTGATGTTCTTCTGCTTAGGAAAGACTTGAGAAAGGTTTCTAATTGTTTTCCTAAGCAGAAGAACATCAGCCTCTTTCTTTCTCCTGACAACTTCCTTGACTACTTGGTGGTCAGACTGGTCAGAAACTGACCAGCAGGTGGCGCTGTTGGAACAAAATTCATTCATATTAACAGCACATTTATCCCTTAATATCTTGGTATAAATAAATATATTGGGGCTTCTGCATATTCATGATGAGGCCTTAACAGAGACCTATTAAATCTTCATATGAATCAGGTTCTAATACTGGATTCGTACATTGTTTTTATGCACGTTTTGATGATACTGGTCATTTTCTGTCACCTTTATTTTTTAAGACTAAGGACCGGGACATGATTTTTTTATGCTCAAATTTCTATTCCATAAGTGACTATCACATTCTGAATCTCAATGACATAGGGAGCGAAACAATAGCAACTAAATTACGCTGCAGAAAGGCTACAGGAGGATTGTTAATGGCTTTGCCCTACAGCTCAATGATGGAGGTTATACCCTTCATCCCCAGACACTCAATAGTTGCTGGGCAGGCTTTGCAGCAGGGAAACATCTAATATAAATAATAATGTATTTACGAGCCTTTCAGTGAGAGCAAGGAGCTGAGAATTGACTAAAATGAACAGTGAGTGAAGAAGAGAATTATACCTGCCACGCCAAACAAAACAAACGATGAGAAGTGCTGGAAACAGCTCAGGGAATAGGCAATAACACGGGTCAGTGGCAGCACAAGGTTCCTTGTACAGCAATAGCCATAAGACAAAGATGATATTATGAAAACCAACTAATTACTAACTGATTAGCAGCTCCCCAGGTAAAGTCAAGTGAGTGACATTGCATCTAAGAAAATACAGAGTTCGTCTCCAATGATTTCCTCGTGTCTCCGCAGCAAGGATCTGCTTGGTTTTTACAGGCACATTAAGGTCATTGTTTAAAGAGTTGAAAAATGACATTGTGATGCAGCTCCTGATTATCATTTCCTAATATATTGACATTGCTATTAATTAGGCCCCCTATGCCCTCAATGATTAAGCCCCGATCACTTCAAGGTGCCTGTCGGTTTTTGTGAGCAATGCTTATGGGTTATTTTACAGCCACTAGACAACTTTATTGCTGGGTTGAAGAGGTGGAATCCAGCAACATCTGGCTAATTTATGATGGTCATACACGGCTCATTTGGTGAGGTCAAATGATTGGATTTTTGTTCAATTATGTCACTTATGTGCTAGGCCTAAAATTGGTCTGTTTATTCCCCAGGCCAATGATCGGATCATACTATGCAGAGTTGCAGACCTATTGGGTATAAACCATATCAACCAGAGATGTCAAACTTCTGGCCCTGGGGATGTGGGTATAGTCTATTAGGTCAACCAAATGGTTACTCAGGGGCGATCCTAGGCATTTTGCCGCCTGAGGCAGCCTTCCTTTTGCCGCCCCCCAACCCCTCCCCACGGCACTCATCATTTCAGCACCGGAGGGGGTCGGAGGCGTCCACATCATTCCCGAGGGGGTCGGGGGCGGTCCACGTCATTAGTGCAGAGAGCACAATTGTGTTCTCTGCAATAGAAGAGCCGAATTTCCGGGTTGAAAAACAGAAATTCGGCTCTTGGTTACCAGGGGCTGCATTTTTGCCGCCTCTGGCAACCAGGGGGGCGCTGCCGCCTGAGGCGAGTGTCTCAACTCGCCTCATTGGTGGAGCACCCCTGTGCTTACTGCACATGTGACCCTCATCTTCAGAGGGAATGGCATATAATGAGGGGAGTGCAGGGCAAAGGTTCCAAAATCAGATAATTTTCAGGGAAACCTTGGGAGTTGACCGGTACGTGCCAACAGATATGTGGCTGACTATTGGCCAGATATTGCCTAGGCTGTCTGTTAGAAAGGCCCAATTAACAGACCAATCAGCTGCTCATTCAGTTTGGAGTGGACCAGCAGATTTTATTAGTGAATCTTTGTGCCCATCTACGTTTTGAGCGACACTGGAAGGTTTACCAGACTCACCAAGATTCCTGGCACCAACGGAGCCCAGGGTTGCAATCCAATTATTTTCAGAGATCTGTCTTAGCTCCCAGTCTTACTTAAAATTATCTGTTGTGACTCCTGTTTTGCCCCATCTCAATGACAAAATTGGGAATCTTGGATGTTTTCACTACTGTTTCCTGGATACAAAAACGCTTTCCAGTTATTGTGTTAATTATCTATACAAGAGTAATATTGACATATCGGGTGAATGATTATTAACTGAAATAGAGTTAGACTAGATTTTTGGGTGAACACTTATTATCTCTCTGAGATGTTCTTGAGGCAAGGCCAGGACCACTGGTCTAACAATAGCTGTAACCTTAATAGTATATAAGGGGCCCTAACCAAGTGTTAGATGACTTAGGTTGGTTTTAGCCCAAAATGTCTTGAGAATCATTATCCTAGTTCACAGTAAGGGCTTCAAAGATAAAGAGAGATGGACAAGAGAATGGAATAAGGAACAATAAAGGAGAAAGGAAAGGGAGGCTATTTCATAACTAATTGATAGTCACTGGCACACTGTGACCTAAAGGATTGCAGTAGCTCTTGCTGACCAACATTAAGGAATGAGTCTCAAAGCAAAGCTTTATTACTGCATACAGGACTACCCACCTGCTCTGTGCACACCCAGCTCCTGGTTCCTTGATTTACAATCAGTGCTGGCACAGATCACCTAAATTGCGCTAAGTTCACCCTTTGCCTAAACCCTTGAGCAGTGATCCCCAACCAGTAGCTCCTGAGCAACATGTTGCTCTCCAACCCCTTGGATGTTGCTCCCAGTGGCCTCAAAGCAGGAGTTTATTTTTGAATTCCAAACTTGGAGGCAAGTCTTGGTTGTAGGGTGACAATCCACATAGGGGCTACCAAATGGCCAATCACAGCACTTATTTGGCAGCCCAAGAACATTTTTCATGCTAGTGTTGCTCCTTTTACTTCTGAATGCTGCTCACGGTTTCAAAAGGTTGGGGATCCCTGCCCTAGAGGGTAATTTCAACAAGCTCACGTCATAGCCTTCAGCTGTTCAAGGCTCTGAGTTTACAAACAGCTGGAGGCTGAAGGTGGAACAATGGCTGATTCCCAAACTGAAGACCTGCAATTATTTCCCTTGAGAACCCACCACTTTGCCTTAGAAATGATGGATTAATTACTGACTGATTCATTATTCCTCATCCAGCTGTGCGAGTGATGTTCAAGCACCTCTTTTCCTCTCTCTTGCTGTTCATATGAGGGAAGGGTGTGAGCTCAGTATCATACAGACCCACCGGCCAACACACGTTCCTGCTGAATTGTGCTCAGTGTAGGGGATTGTGGAAGTGACACAGCTCTGTGAATGCCAGAGGCCACAACTGGGTGAAAACTACAGTGCAGTTATGATGAAATTATGGAGAAAATGGGGGGGAAAAAACATGGCAATTATTGCCTGAAATTGTATTTTGCATTACATTTACCACAGTCGATATTATCATTCATTAGTTTCATAGGGCTCATTTATGTAAAGTGCTGTGTGCAAAGTGCAATTTCAGACACTGTGGGGCAAATTCACTAAGCGCCGAAGTGCCGAACGCTAGCGTTACTTCGCTAGCGTTTGGCATTTTCGTTACTGCGCAAATTCACTAACGAACGCTGGCGTAGTTTCGCTAGTGTTACTTCGCACCCTTACGCCTGGCGAAGTATCGCTAACGACGTAACTACGCAAATTCACTAACGTGCGCAGTGTACTGAACGCTACCTTTTACGCTAGACTTCCTTCGCCACTTCAGACCAGGCGAAGCGCAATAGAGTAGATAGGGATTGCTGCAAAAAAAGTCACAATTTTTTCTAAGTCCCAAAAAACGCTGGCGTGTTTTCTACATTATGGGTGATAGGCTGAAAAAGATCGAAAAATTTTTTGGGGCTCCCCTCCTTCCCCCCTACATTTCCTGACTCATGGCAACTTACCTATACAGTGGGCACATGTGTAGGGCAAAATAAAATTTTTATTTGATGCTTTTCTAGCCATTTGTAGTGCTGATACTTATTCCTCCATTGAAATTTGAATTTGGCGCCGTATGCAAATTAGCCTTCGCTAGCGTAACTTCGCTTTACTTAGCGAATCAACGCTAGCGCAACTTCGCAACCTTACGCTACCCCTGAGCGCAACTTCGGATTTTAGTGAATTTACGAAGCGCTGGCGAAACTACGCCTGGCGAAGTGTGGCGAAGTGCGGCGAAGTTACGCCTGGCGCAACTACGAATCTTAGTGAATTTGCCCCTTTGTTTTTTGCAAAGCAGCTTTCTCCCCCACGATTCAAGAAGGGGGGCACGCCTCATGCAATTGCACCGATTATATCGCTTAGTGATTATAAATAGTGAAGGGCAAATTTATTCGTCCGACGCAAATTTGCTGCGAATTCCTGCAATTCGGCTCCGGCGAATAAATTTGCAAAACCGCCGCAAAAAATTCGCCAGCGAAAATTTGCCATCGTCAAAAAAAATGGGCGACGGCGTCCAAAAAACAGGCGCCGGTGCCGTTTTGTGAATTTTGCGGGAAATTCGCAAATTTTTCGGTGAAGTGAAACGCCCCAAATTCGCCCATCGCTAATTATAAACAGTGGCGTAACTATATAGAGGAATCTTCTGCTATAGCTAACAAGAACCCCCAAACATCTCTCTTAACTGAGGCCGGGAAGGAGGTGCAAGTCGGCATGGGGCGGGGAGTGGGTGGGAGGATGAGGATAGGAGTTGTGCCGGGCCCCTCTGAAGGTTTTATGCGGTGGGGGCCCGGCACACTCTAATCCCGCCACTGATTATAAATACGTGCTACATATTTGTATACTGGGGGTACATTAGCTGAGACCAGGGCCAGATTTCCATAGCGGGTGCCTAGGGTTGCCTCCTTTTTGATCTGGTTCTACCGGCCGGTGATGTAAGGGCAGGCAAGAGAGGGGCGGGGTTGTGCTGGTCCACGGGGCGGAGTTGTGTCCGTTCCAGGGGCGGGTTTATGAGGTTTCGGGGCGGAGTCACGGAGTTTCGCTAGGAAGGCCTGCGCCTACGGTTGCCACCTGGCCGGTATTTTACCAGCTTGGCCGGTAAAAATGATGCTTGATGCCAATGTTATTAATAGGAAAGAACGGTAAGAATATAGGAAGGCCGGTATTTTTTTCCAGAAAAGGTGGCAACTCTAACTGTGCAATTTGATTAGTAGGGGAGAGGGGGTGGATCGGAGGCAGTCCAGTGGTGGAACAATAGGGATTACAAATTTACCGGCTAATACATTGAAATACCGGCCAGGTGGCAACCCTACGGGTGCCCCTAGGCCCACTGCCGTTCCTCGCCCCTGTCCCCTCCCCTTTATTCTTGCAAATTTTCATCATTTGTGACCGGAGCAATGGGGATTGGCGCACAGGAAATTTAAAAAACTATTGTATCTCCTGTGCATCCCCAATGTTTTTTAACCAATGTGGGTGTGGTTGGGCAGCATGCCGTCCCCTAAAATCCTGCCGTCCTAGCAGGGCGATCCTGGCCCCTCCTCCGCCTGAGGCAGCAGCAGTTGCTGCTGCCCCCCCTCCCCCGGAAATTCGCTCTTAAAGTACCAGGAGCAGCATTTTTGCCACCCCTGGTACCTAGTGGGGCGCCTAAGGCGACAGCCTCAACTCGCCTCATTGGCGAAGCACCCCTGCGCCCTAGGTCCGGGCCTTGGTGGCCTTTCCACAAGTCCGGGCCTGGCCAAGACAAGCAGTATGGCAGCTCCTCCTTTAGTAAATCAGCCTCTGGTTTCTGCTAAATGTGTTTTTATACATTTTTCCAAGTGACCACCCCACAGAACCCCATGGTTCTAAATAATCTTTCGATATCACCTCTCCTCAGCCCCAAGGTGACATTTGTATTTATTTGTGTAATTTTGCCCAGACATTTCCCCCCCCCCAGACACAGAACACACAGCCGCACACGTACTATGGGCATCATAAATAAGCTGTTGTGGGCCCCAATTGTGGCATAAATATAATTAATTTCTACATGGGTTTTATGGGAGCCAGTTTCCATATTTCCACTCCAAGGCGAAGCGTGTCTGTCTGAGGCATCCATGGAAGGTAGTCGCCTCCGGAGAGTTCTGTTTCCATAGCAACCAGCCCAGCCGTGTCTGATAGTGGCTATGTGTGACAAAGAAAAGGCTAAATATCCCGAAATACGGTGCAATCCCTGGCGTTCCTTGTTAACCCACAATATGTACAGAGATTTGCCACGCACACTGATGTGTAATTTTGGGCAGTTCACCTTTAATTGGAATGTGAGGTCGACCGTGATATTTCCGAGAAAATCTGCAACAGGTTTTATTTTCTTGCATTTGTTTTGTAAATACAGAGACCTGTTATCCAGAATGCTCGGGACCTGGGGTTTTCTGGATAAGGGATCTTTCTGTAATTTAGATCTTCATACCTTAATTCTTCTAGAAAACGATTTAAACATTACATAAACCGGATATGATGGTTTTGCTTCCAATAAGGATTAATTATTTCTTAGTTGGGGTCAAGTACAAGCTACTGTTTTATTATTACAGAGAAAAAAAAAACATTTTTAAAAAATTGGATTATTTGTTTAGAATGAAGTCTATGGGAGATGGCCTTTCCGTAATTCGGAGCTTTCTTGATAACGGGTCCCATACCTGTATTACGCATTCTGCCTCTCTTCAGAATAAAGTGTAGCACATGACTAGTGATGGGCAAATAAATTAGACTAGCGTGAATTCACGGCGGAATTCAGTGATTTGCAGGAGGAAATTTGCAGGGGAAAATTAGCTGGCGTCAAAAAATATTAGTCAAGCGTCCGAAAAGTTGTTCGCGTCAAAACCGCCGTACATCAACACTATTCGGATGGCCATTGACTTTAACGCCGGCGTCAAAATTGACGAGGGTGTCAATTTTTGAGTTTCAAAAAATGTTCACAGTTTCGCGAATTTTGTGGGAAATTCACAAATTTTTCAGCGAAACTGGAGAAATTTGCCCATCACTACACGTGACCAATGTCAATAACCCTTTCAGACATTAAGCAGAATAATCCCGGTGTTTTACTAAGACTTTTATTACTTATCTTTTTATCTAGACCCTCTCTCTTAAGCTTCCAGTCTTTCATTCCAACCACTGCCTGGTTTCTGGGGTCAGGGAGAACCTAGCAACAGAATAAAAGCTTTTCTAAAATAAGATACAATTAAAGGACAAAGAAAGGTAGATTTGCTGGATTTTAGTTGCTTACTTCAGACACTGGGCTGGTGCTCCTCTTTTTCCAAAAATACTTTGGTGGGAGTTATATTCTCATCACTGTGCCGTCATAGACTTCTAGTGCCCCAGCATCCTCTGTGCTTGTGCAGTATGTAAATCGGAGAAGACTTCTATACATTGCATGCCCTTGGGTGGCTTAGAGGGTGCTGGGGCACTGAAAGAGTTTGGGGGTACATTGCTGACTTCGAGTGCATTATTGGAAGAAGTGGATCACTAGCCCAGGGTTTGAAGTAAACAACTAGAATACTAGGGGTGCCCTCACTGATTTTACCTTAAAAAAAACATTTCCTTTAACAACATTTCTCCTTAAAGGAGAAGGAAAGCTACCGAATCAGTTTATTTCCAATAGATTAGCCACAATAGTGCAAGGTATAACACAATTTATTCTACATAATACTTTACCATACTGTTTGTTTAGGATAGCAACTGCCATATTAGCTTGGTGTGATATCACTTCCTGCCTGAGTCTCTCCCTGCTCACTCATAGCTCTGGGCTCAGATTACAGCAGGGAGGGGAGGAGGAGAGAGAGGATCAAACTGAGCATGCTCAAGCCCTAGCCCTGGAGGTTTAAGCTGAAAACAGGAAGTCTGATACAGAAGCCCATGTGTACACAATAGAAGGAAAGAAATGCTGTGTTTCTTTTGACAGAGGACTCAGAGCAGCATTACTTTGAGGGTTTACTGGTGTATTTATATAGACCTTTCTGATAAAGCTTACTTAATTTTAGCCTTTCCTTCCTTTCAAAAACATAAAGGCCAGTTTGTTTAATCACTTATTACCTGCCTTGACCGAGTGGTAAGTACAGGGCTGCCTTTCATATAGTCTGCCTATAGGGATTTGATATTTTACTGAGTAGTTATTCAATGGATTGCTTGGAAATATGCCTGACTCACTGGTCAGTAGTTCACTGGTAGATTACAATTCATGTGGATGGAGATGCTGCTTTGAATGGTTTTCCACTGGAAACTGTGCAGGTGGCAAAGCAATCACATCCCCCCATGTGCCCTAAAGTTTTTAAATTGGCTAGAACAGTGGTCCCCAATCAGTGGTGATTAACCCTTTGGATGTTGCTCCCAATGACCTTTTGTTTTGTTTGTGTGTACTGCCAAACAGAACCAATTACAGCCCATAACTGGCATCCCCAGGAACTTTTTTGACGCTTGCGTTGTTCTCCAACTTTTTTTTTACATTTGAATGTGACTCACAGGTAAAAAAGTTTGGGGACCCTTGACCTAGAATAATTTTTTTCTACCTCTAAACTGACCACTATACAGCCTGTTTTTTTTATAGTGACGTCAAATTTAGATGAGGTTTTTTTTTCGAAGTCTCCCTACTGCGAAATGTGGCTCTGAGCTAATGCGTTGGCACGGCCAAGATAGAAAACCAACAGCATCTGTTGGCCTGATTTTCCATTAGGCCATTAAAGGGGTTGTTCACCTTTAAATTAGCTTTTAGTATGATATAGAGAGTGCTATTCTAGGAAAATTTGCAATTGGTTTTCATTTTGTCTTGGGGCTATTTAGCTTTTTATTCAGCAGCTCTCCAGTTTGCAATTTCTGGTGGCTAGGGTCCAATTTACCCTAGCAACCATGCACTGATTTGAATAAAAGACTGGAATATGAATAAGAGAGGCCTGAATAGAAAGATCAGTAATAAAAAGTAGCAATAACAATAAATTTGCGAATCTCCCGGGGGAATTTTGTTGGTGAAAATTTGCCGGCATCAATTTCCGGTATTCACAATTTTTTAGTGAAAACGTTCGAATTGCTCGTTTTTTTGGTGAAAACGTTTGAATTGCTAGATTTTTTTGTGAAAACGTTCAAATTGCTAGATTTTTTAGTGAAAACGTTCGAATTGCTCGATTTTTGGTAAACCGTTCGTATTGCTTGATTTTTTTGTGAAAAGTTCAAATTGCTTGATTTTTTGGTGAAAGCATTTAAATTCCTCAATTTTTTTAGTGAAAAAGTTTGAAATGCACTATTTTTCGCGATGTGTGAAATTCACGATTTTTTTCATGAAACAGTTCGAATTTCACAATTTTTTCGTGAACTTTTCGATTTCAGGATTAATCTAAAAATTTTCGCTGTTTCGCGAATTTTGCGGAAAATTTGTAAATTTTTTGGAAAATCTTTCGAAGCGAAAAAGGATAAATTCGCCCATCACTATGAACTACCCCTTTAACCATATGGATCAGTGCATTTTGCAGCCTAAATGAGCATATGGTACACATATCCCAAGTCAATCAGCCTGCGGGTCAATCATTTTGAGATTTTGGACACTGGAGGAATATGGCCAGTTCTAGTCAAGCTCATGGTCTAACTACATGGCTATAAAACTACCATCAAATGATTTAGGCTCAACCTCCAATGGTTTTATATCTCCGCTAGTGATGGGCGAATAAATTCGGCAGGCGCATATTTGTGGTGAATTTCCGCGTTTCACTGTTGGCAAATAAATTCATGGAACCGAGGAGAAAATTCGCAGACCAAAAATCTGCGCGTCAGAATAATCGCAGGCATAAAAAATTGCCGCGCGACAACATTATTCAAACATTGGACAAAATAGTTATGCGTATAAAAATTGTAACAGGCCCCGAAATTGACGGGCGTCAAAATAATTTTGACGCCCATTGACTTAAGTGCGTTTTGCAAATTTCGCTAATTTTTCTGCAAAGCGAAAAGGGACAAAAATCGCCCATCACTAATCTCAGCCCAATTAAACATATAGTAATGTTGTCCACTCCATTTAGGGTAGCCACAATAATAAGTGAGTATTCACCCCAAATAGGCTGCCCCACACCTCTCCAATCCTCATCTTTGCGCCCCTCAAGTATGCCGACCCCACACTTTATGGAACCTTTACCGTACGTTATAGTTCTGCAATTTCATTTCCTGCAGAATGATGTCAGCACGTGTGCAAATGAGATGAGTCTATAATGAGATATTCCTGCCACAAATATTAATAACTAACAAATGTAAATCATTCCCTTCTTGGAAATGCATTTGTAAAGGGATTCGGTCATGATTTTTATGGTGTTGTTTTTCTTTCTAAATGACACTGTTTACACTGCAAATAATTCACTCTACAATATAAATTTACCCAGGGTCGAAGTAAAATCCTTCGACTACGAATATCGAAGTCGAAGGATTTACCATTATTCCTACGATTGAACGATCGAAGGAATAATCGTTCGATCGAACGATTAAAACCTTCGAATCGAACGATTCGAAGGATTTTAATCCAACGATCGAAGGATTTTCCTTCGATCAGGAAATTGTTAGGAAGCCTATGGGCACCTTCCCCATAGACTAACATTGGCCTCAGTAGGAACTAGGGGGTCGAAGAATTTTTTAAAGAGACAGTACTTCGACTATCGAATAGTCGAACGTTTGAATTATTAGTTTCAAAGTTGAAGGTCGAAGTAGCCCATTCGATGGTCCAAGTAGTCATATTCGACCATTCGAAATTCGAACTTTTTTTCCTCTATTCCTTCACTCGAACTAAGTAAATGGGCCCCAAAATGTTATTCCTGAACCAGCAAGTGTATTTTTTTTTTTTAAATAAATAAATTTGAGATATTGCAAAAAAATTTTTTGGACGCCGGTGACAATTCCGATGCCAGCGACAATTAAACGCACTTTAATGCATGTCAAATTGTCGCCGGCATCGGAATTGTTGCCAACGGCAATTTTGATGCCTTTTCGTGAAATTTCGCAGGAAATTCACAAATTTTTCGGTGAAACGAGACAAATTCGCTCCTTTACTATTCCAGTCATTCTTCTCCCTAATAGTACAGAGTTGTTACAACTCTTTCCTCTGAGCATTCTCATTGCTATAACAATATTCCTCTGTTCAAAATACTTTCCCATACGGTTTGTCCACTCAGGGGAGCGGACAAACCGTATGTAGAAAAGCAAAATGTTGACGCAAGGCACTCAAAGGTCACGCATGGATCAGACGAATATTAAGAAAATAGAATTTTTACTTAGGGGCCGATTCACTAAATTCGAGTGAAGGATTCGAAGTAAAAAAACTTTGAATTTCGAAGTATTTTTTGGGCTACTTCGACCATCGAATGGGCTACTTCGACCTTCGACTACGACTTCGAATCGAAGGATTCGAAGTAAAAATCGTTCGACTATTCGACCATTCGATAGTCGAAGTACTGTCTCTTTAAAAAAAACTTCGACCCCCTAGTTCGGCAGATAAAAGCTACCGAAGTCAATGTTAGCCTATGGGGAAGGTCCCCATAGGCTTTTTCTAACTTTTTTTGATCGAAGGATATTCCTTCGATCGTTGGATTTAAATCCTTCGAATCGTGAAGGAATAATCCTTCGATCATACGATCGCAGAATTTGCGCTAAATCCTTCGACTTCGATATTCGAAGTCGAAGGATTTCAATTCCTAGTCGAATATCGAGGGTTAATTAACTCTCGATATTCGACCCATAGTGAATCAGCCCCTTAGTCTAGTAATCTCTCTGACATATATAATAAAATGTCAGGGTGAGATGTAACGGATTCAGTAAGGTTTTATTTCTCATCTTGCCTTCCCGCAAACAGAACATGTATTTGTTTATATCTTACATTTTGTGTCAATGGAGAACCCGTTGGCTGGATTCCAATGCGTTTATTTTCTGTGCATCTGGTAATATCCCGAGCCCTTTGAACATTCCTCATTATAAATAATTACACAGTGAGTCTCTATAACGTACGTTGTGCCATCCAAGTCTTTCTATGTTGGGCACGGCGCCAGCACGCATTGGGTTTTTCTGTAACACCCCCTCAGCGCGCATGCAAAGATTAAAGGGATACTGTCATGGGAAAACATGTTTTTTTCAAAACACATCAGTTAAAAGTGCTGCTCCAGCAGAATTCTGCACTGAAATCTGTTTCTCAAAAGAGCAAACAGATTTTTTTATATTTAATTTTGAAATCTGACATGGGGCTAGACATATTCTCAGTTTCCCAGCTGTCGCCAGTCATGTGACTTGTGCTCTGATAAACTTCAGTCACTCTTTACTGCTGTAATACAACTTGAAGCTATATCACCCCTCCCCCCCAGCAGCCTAACAACAGAACAATGGGAAGGTAACCAGATAGCAGCTCCCTAACACAAGATAACAGCTCCCTGGTAGATCTAAGAACAGCACTCAATAATAAAATCCAGGTCCCACTGAGACACATTCAGTTACATTGAGTAGGAGAAACAACAGCCTGCCAGAAAGCAGTTCCATCCTAAAGTGCTGGCTCTTTCTGAAAGCACATGACCAGGCAAACTGACCTGAGATGCACCTACACACCAATATTACAACTAAAAGAAATACACTTATTGTTTATATATAGTGCATGTCATGTTACAGAGTTGGCATGCAGAGAAATGTTATCCTTATGGCACAAGTTATAGGCTGTTATAGAGCAAAACAAAGTGTTCCACTGTATGGTTATATAACAGAACATCTCAGGACAGGTTTATTGATACCTAGGGATATATTTATCAAGGGTCGAATTTCGAATTGAAAAAACGTAGAAATTTAAATTCAAAAAGACCAAGCAAAATTAAGTCAAAGTTTTTGGTCGAATAGGTTTTAGACTGAATAGGTCCATATTTGGCCAAATTTGAATCGTACGAATGGAAGATATAGAGCATTCGATTAAATTCGATTCGATTTTTCAAAGTTAAAACAGCAATTCGGCAGGTTTTAGATGACGAATGGTCGAAGTCGAATTTTTAAAGAGACAGTATATTTCAAATCAAATTTGGACTATTCCCTAGTCGAAGTACACAAAAAATTGCTGGAAATTAGAATTTTTTTCATTGGAAATTCACCTCGACCTTTGATAAATCTGCCCCCTAGTGATGGGCGAATAAATTCACCTGGCACTAATTTGTGGCGAATTTCCGCCTTTTGCCACCAGCCAGTAAATTCGAGAATCTTCCATGCCAGTTTACAGTTTTCCAGATTTTTCATGAAAATGTCTGATTTTCACAGTTTTTCCGTGAAAATGTCCGAATTTCATGATTTTTTCCTGAAATATCTGAATTTCATGATTTTTCCGCGAGAGAAATTCGCCCATCACTATTGATACAAAAAGAGGCGTTACAGGTTGAATAATCTGTACAAGACCTTCATGCAGCTACTGACAGTTGACTACTTGTAGGCAGTTTTAACCAATGACAGGCTGTTGAATGCCCTATTAAAAACATCCTCTTGAAGTTCAGTGGCATCTGCCCAGGTTGTGTATTGTAGCGGGAGCCTCTTCATTATGTAATACGAACGGGCACATTGTTGACTGTGTGTAGCGTCTGTCACTGTTACGTATCAGAGAAGCTTTTAGGATCCTTTGCTTCTGTTCTTGTGTGTCTGCTTCAAACTAAATACAACGTTAGGCACCTCTAATTGCCTTCCACTCCCAGGGGAATACGCCTCCAGTGTGCATCGCTCAGTAAATATCAAACCCACAATGCAAAATAGCAAAAGGCTAGAATGGAAATTGCAACTGACAACTGACTAACTGTGCCGGCAGGCAGGAGTCTCTCGGTCTCGTAATAGCTCCTATGGGTTTTCATTCTTAAAGGATAAGTAAACCTTTAAAATAAGTGAATGTAAAATTGATGAATTATTCTAAGCACTTTTGTCATTTACATTCATTGTTTATTTTCTTTTTATTCCAAGATATTAAGGGATACATGTGCTGTTAATATGAATGAATTTTGTTCCGACAGCGCCACCTGCTGGTCAGTTTCTGATCAGTCTGACCACCAAGTAGTCAAAGAAGTTGTCAGGAGAAAGAAAGAGGCTGCTCTGATGTTCTTCTGCTTAGGAAAGAAGTGAGAATGTTTTTGAATTGTTTTCCTAAGCAGAAGAACATCAGAGCAGCCTCTTTCTTTCTCCTGACAACTTCTTTGACTACTTGGTGGTCAGACTGATCAGAAACTGACCAGCAGGTGGCGCTGTTGGAACAAAATCCATTCATATTAACAGCACATGTATCCCTTAACATCTTGGAATAGAAAGAAAATAAATAATGAACGTAAATGACAAAATTGCTTTGAATAGCAACCTCGTCAGTTTTATATTCACTTATTTTAAAGGTTTACTTATCCTTTAAAGGATAGCCCCAAATCGGGGAGCGCAAACAGGGAGATATTTACAGGTAAGTGTTTGGTGATTTGGCTGGAGTCAAGGCTTCCCTGGGTGTAACTGGGCATCCCGGTGCTCATGCTCTGAAACTTCATCCAGCTTGCTACCCATGCAACTTTCTTACACCCCCCTTAGTCCATATATGATAACTGTCTGCTACTTGGTCTATACATCAAATATCTACATCTACATATCAAGCATGCTTGACAAAGGGAATGAAGATTTTTTTGCAAGGGGGCCCGGCACACTCTAATTAAGCTACTGCCTTGGGTGAAGGGAAACTTAAGTTCCAGCAGTAGCACCACCACTAGTGATGGGCAAATAAATTCGGCTGGCAGCAAACAAGTTCGCGAATCTCCAGTGAAAATTCGCCAGTGAAAATTCATCTGCGTCAATTTCGATTTTCAAGATTTTTTCGTGAAAACGTTTGAATTTCTCGATTCGTAGTGAAAACGTTCGAATTGCACGATTTTTTCTTGAAAAAGTTCAAATTTCACAATCTTTTAGTGAAAAAATTTGATTGCTCAATTTTTACGTGAAAACGATCGAACTGCATGATTTTTTCGCGAAAACTTTTGAATTTCATGATTTTTTTGTGAAAACTTTAGCATTGCTCGATTTTTTTCTTGAAAACACTCGAATTTGCTCGATTCATTTGTGAAAACATTCTAATTGCTCGATTTTTTTGTGAAAACGTTCGAATTGCATGATTTTTGTAAAAACATTTGAATTTCACGTTTTTTCTTGAAAACTTTCGAATTTCACGATTTTTTCGTGAACTTTCCGATTTCTCTATTCTTCGGGAATTTTTTACCAATGGGGGTCCTGTGTGCAGATATGGGCTGGGCATTGATAGCAATCACCTTACCTTGGGTGCACATAGAGTTTGGCTCAGAAATGCTTTGAAATTCAGAGCAGCTCATTATACACAATGGCGGAACTACCGGGGGAGCAGGGGGTACGAGCAGGCCAGGGCCCGCACCCCCTCAGGGCCCCCCGGCAGTCCGTTCACCGCTGAAAATCCGGCCAAATGCGGCGGTACGGAGGGGGGCGGGGCCCGGCTGCGCGTCACACACCAGGGCCCGCCCCCTCAACGAACGCTACTGATTATACAGTATTATTAGAGTCATTTGTTTTACTATCTTATCCTCTGAAAACAGTAACTTGGCAGAATAAGGAAGTGCTCAAGTGAAAGTATTTACATAACAAAAAGCAAAGATCTCTGGTTCACATCTCATCTCATGGTGTCAGAGACTTCTATTGTGGGTGGGACTTTGATGCTCCAATAGCAGCGTATAGAGGAGGGACAGGCAATCAATTCTACAGCATGGGAAAATGTTGGGCTCTCTACTCTGCATCAGTGTGGAGTATATTGTATGAGGGCAAAATCCCTTTCAGCTGCTTTCCATATAAAGTCATATTGTACGTGGAATTGCCCTTCACTTTTGATTTATTCATCTCCCGTCTCCCCTAATGCAAATTCTTATCTCGGCTGAATCTCCACTAATGTAACCGGTCAGAAAACGATTCCATTCCCAGGGGGCTTGGATCTCGCATAACCAGAAAATCACTTATTTATTTTTAATCTCCATAGTAACGTCCAGCCACAGTTGTATATTTAGTCCTTATAAGATTCTGTGTTATTAAAGCAGCAATTCTGATGATGGCGAAGTCTATTTGAGTGTATTATTCTGAATTGGTTCCCAAATTATTTTAGTCTTGGCCTTTTTAAAATGAGGCGAATTATCATTTTTTTTATTTGCCGATGCCATTGACATATAATAATAACGATAATAATAATATAAAGAATACTGAATACCTTAGGATGTGAGAAGTCACTTTGAGATTCTGTGACCATATAAAGGCACAAGGCTGCAGGCTTAGTTATACAGGGAACTCTGAGTATCACTCATGTATTATAAGGGATAATGTACCCCTACTGTAAATGATAAGGATATTAGAAGTCACTGAGGGGCTCTGTGACCATATAAAGGCACAAGGCTGCAGGCTGAGTTATACAGGGAACACTGAGTATCACTCATGTATTATAAGGGATAATGTACCCCCTACTGTAAATGATAAGGATATTAGAAGTCACTGAGGGGTTGTTCTGTGACCATATAAAGGCACAAGGCTGCAGACTGAGTTATACAGGGAACTCTGAGTATCACTCATGTATTATAAGGGATAATGTACCCCCTACTGTAAATGATAAGGATATTAGAAATCACTGAGAGGTTGTTCTGTGACCATATAAAGGCACAAGGCTGCAGGCTGAGTTATACAGGGAACTCTGAGTATCACTCATGTATTATAAGGGATAATGTACCCCCTACTGTAAATGATAAGGATATTAGTAGTCACTGAGGGGTTGTTCTGTGACCAAATAAAGGCACAAGGCTGCAGGTTTAGTTATACTTGAAACTCTTGAGTATCACTTTTTTATTATAAGGGATAATGTACCCCCTACTGTAAATGATAAGGATATTAGAAGTCACTGAGGGGTTGTTCTGTGACCATATAAAGGCACAAGGCTTAACAAAGAGTTATACATGGAACTCTGAGCATCACTTGTTTATTATAAGGGATAATGTACCCCCTTCTAAAAATTATAAAGATATTATTAAAAAAGATTGAGTCATATAACACAAATTTGACTTACTAGAACTAGACCAACCATTCCATTATGCAAATTACCTGCCTTTGTGCATTTGTACTGAAATGAGTAGCCTGCGTGTGTGTGTGTGTGTGTATACTAATTACTGTATTGCTATATAAACCTATAAATGTAGATGAAGTCTGCCTCCCTGTACATTATCATTATTTGACAGCTAATTTATCTGCTCCTAATCCTTTTGGTCACACATCCCTGGCACAATGCATATTAAATCCCTTCCATTGTATTAGCCCATTTACATTTCCCCCTCGTGCCTCTCAGCTGCTGCTGTAACTCTTGTTGACATCGGGAATATCGTAACTACATGGACACATTAATTATTTCAACAAACATTGAGTTATATAGTAATTCAGGTGCAGCCTCTAAACTGTTACAATTTTGCCACATTTAGTTGCAATTTCTCAGCGGTATCCCTGGAGTATTAGCAACTATTGTATCAAGTCTAACAGCTGCCTTTAATGAAACCCAGGGATTCTGCTCAGCAGGGACAAAGATAACAAATATATCAACTAAATGTATCAATTTAGAACAGTTTACAGGGTCGGCGACCCCCATTCCCAGAGCTGCTTTAGAAGGTGAAAAAAAGACACTTTACACTTCAATATTAGAAAAACGGTGACACGTAGAAAATGATAAGTAATTGGAATTAGTAATTATTTCTTGTGATCTATCGAAAAACATCTAGTTGTTTGAAGGTGAACAACCCCTTTAAGTCCTTTAATGTGTTTTGGTTGTTCTGCCGACTCTATTTATGATTTTTCCAAGGAAAAGATGACTCTTTGACAATACGGACAGACAATATAAACCATACACACTTGTTGATAGTAGTAATATATAAATAGAACATTGTCAGGTTTTTGTAGAACTGAGAAGAGGTCCAGGTGCACCGCCCTGAACCCTCAGCTATGGGAGCCTATGATTAAGTATCTGAGTGATATGAAACGCGTAAGGCTGGATCCTGGTCTATTGGAATAAACTACTTGACAAGTCTGCCTGGAAGATTGATCTTTGCAAGCGCCTGCTCTTTTTCTTAATACAGACAGACAGGTGGGTTAAAGAGATATGTAGCAAATGGGATGATTATTAAGGGTGGGGAGTCATTGGCTTGGTGAGTTTGGATGCCCCAGACTGAAATACTGCCCATATATGTTTAGATTGACAGTTGCCCATCCTCAGCCAGACCAGGCCTGCCTGGCACCCAAGTGCGCATACGTGAATGACTGATTGCATGTGCAAATCGATGTGCGCAGGCGCAGGAGCACAAATAGATGGGGCAGAGAGGGGACCGGACATGGGGTAGACGACAGAGAGGTACGTGCCTGGCGCCCCCAGAGCTTTGCTCCCTAGGCACATGCCTACTCTGCCTTCCCCTAGTTCTGGCCCTGAGCCCATTGATTAATTATTAGAAGCTGGAGAAGGGTAAAGGTGGCCATACACGGGCAGATTAAAGCTGCTGATATCGGCCCTTTAGACTATCTGCCCATGTGTGGGGGCTCCCGACGGGTCCTCCCGATCGATATCAAGTCAAAAACCGGCCAGATGTCGATCAGTCAAGTTTGATTTTTTTCAACGATCCAGGACCGCATTGGCTAATTTATGAGGTCCTGCGACCCATCGGCGCCCATTCGTAGCATTGTAATCCGATCGTTTGGCCCCAGGGCCGAACGTTTGGATCCACTCGATATCGCTCAGCCGTTAGTGGGCACATTGGGTTAAGATCCGCTCTTTTGGCATCTTAGGGAAGGCCACACGAGGAGATTCGGGGAGATTTTGTCGCCTGGCGACTAATCGCCTTGTCTTTTGCGCGACTATCTCCCCGAACCGCCTCAGCGTTTTTCCCCATAGGCTACAATGCAAAGTCGCCTGCGCTAATGCACACAAGGCGATGCGTTTTCTATAGTCGCCCGAAGTTGCCTCAGTGAGGCCAGGCGACAAAATCTCCCCGAATCTCCTCGTGTGGACTAGCCCTTATAGTGTAGGGCCACCTTAACTTGCACGACTGAGGGGTATCCCAGACTGCTGGACAAGAGCAGTGCCAGGACAAAACCCTGTGGGTTAAGGGAAGCGCATTCTGCCCAGGGCAAAGCTTTGCACTTATTTATCTGCTTTATCTGCTTCCTTCCCCATCACAAACAGCTGTCTGCTCATGATTTATGGTCATCGTCTGCACTGAGTATATGAGAGCACTCAGACAGGGAATAGATAGATGAATTATTATCTCTTGGCAAGAATGAGATATTCTGTTCTTGCAGATCCGTGAAGGCCATTATCACATGCCTGACTTTCCTATGGAGATCAATAGCGAATGAAAGTGGCCTCACAGTCACAATAGAAACAACGGGAGGCTGGCAGCTGAATCACATGCTAAGGAATCTACATAGATGTGGCTGGGATTTGCCAGCATTCAGAAGTACTAACTTGTTTTAGGCTGTGGCAGAACTCCCTATGGCACAGTCCAGATTTTGACAGCTCAGCCAACAGTCCTGGGTTTCTTACTGAAATGTCCAGAAGTGTCTGAAATGTCCAGAAAAAGATACAAAGCTTCTGAAACTTAATTAAAATAAGAGAACACTGAGCAGTTGCACTTAGATACATTTGTAACAATTTAAGATAAGCAAAGAAATAACGGTAACTATTTAAGATAAGCAGGTCTTTTGGGAAAACTGTGACTCACAGCTTAAAGGGGTTAACTTTTAGTATGATGTATTCTGAGTGATATTCTGAGACAATTTGCAATTGGTTTTAATTTTTTTTATTATTCGTGGCTTTTGAGTTATGGCTATTTTTTTTCAGCAGCTGTCCAGCGATTTCAGCAATCTGGTTGCCAGGGTTCAAATTACCCTAGCAACCATGTATTGATTTGAATAAGGGACTGTAATATGAACAGGAGAGGCCTGAATAGAAATATGTGCAATAAAAAGTAGCAATAACGATAAATTGGTAGCCTTACAGAACATTTTCTTTTTGGAAGGGATCGTGAACTCCTTTTTTTTAAAACTGCAAAGAGTCGGAAGAAAAAGGCAAATAACTATAACAAATAAATAATGAAAGCCAATTGAAAAGTTGCTTATAATGTGACCATTCTATAACATACTAAAATGTATCCTTATAAGGGCAATTTCAGCTTCGTTAGCAAAACAGTTATAGCATAAAACATGGCCCTATAAGGGTAGGACTACACGGTAGGGATGGGCGAATTTGACCTGTTTTGTTTCAACAAAAATTCGCCGCCGGCGAAATGTCGCCGATGCCCATTAAAGTCTATGGGCGTCAAAATAATTTTGTCTTTTTTTTTTTGATGCACAACGCCATACAAGTCTACAAGTCATACAAGGCGAAAAAATTCTCCCATCCTTACGGTACACGTCTGTTTTCGGCACGATCCGACGTGCTGCGACATGATGCATGCAACGGAAATAAGGTAAGAGATAGAAATGTCGGATGAAGTCGCAGTGTTAATCCGACCTGACACGACTGTCGAATGCAGGTGCAGCATCTGCATGCTACAGTCGTGTTGGATCAATGCTGCGCTGCGACTGCGGCTGTTGCCGGTCTGTTTATATTTGCAGGCTGAGAAAAGCAGATCTGCTCCAGTGATATGAATCCAATCAGCCTACGTCAGGGTAGGACTGGCCCAGCGGGACACTGGGAAAAAACCCGGTGGGCCCCGAACCCTCATGGGCTCCCGTTGGGCCAGACCCCTGTCCTGATATTGGGATTCTACAATATCTGCATGCACGGTTTCGCAAATGAATTCGCCAGCGGCGAAACGCAGAATTTCAGTGCGAATTCATGCCTGGCGAGTTTATTCGCCCGTCACTAGTACTGAGCACCAGGCAGTGTGCAGCAGGGTGTGCTGGGGAGTATTTTGCAATACCGGGTTTATTATTGCCACTAGACCTAATTATTATTATTATTATTTAATAATAACTACACACCTAGGGGCATATTTATCAAGGGTCGAATTTCGAATTGAAATAAACGTCGAAATTCGAATTCAAAAAGACCAACCGAAATTAAGTCGAAGTTTTTTGATCGAATAGGTCCGTATTCAGCCGAATTCAAGTAATAGCATTTAATGGAATCCGATTCGAAGTTTTTCACAAAAAAAACTTTTCAAAGTTCACCAATTGACTCCAAATAGGTTCTAGGAGGTCCCCCATAGGCTAAAACAGCAATTCGGCAGGTTTTAGATGGTGAATGGTCGAAGTTGAATTTTTAAAGAGACAGTACATAATACATTTTGATATTCAACATTTTTTTCAAATTTGAATCGAATTTGGACTATTCCCTAGTTTAAGTACACAAAAAATAGCTCGAAATTCAAATTTTTTTCATTCTAAAATTCACCTCCACCTGTAATAAATCTGCCCCCTTATTTTTCATGAAGTTTCAGAATTTTGTCAAATCAGGGGAAAAAGGCAACCCCCCCAACAATTTAGGGTTGCCACGATTTCCTGCAATGATGTGGTGTGTAAGCCAATGATGCGTCGGGGGTGGGGTGATGAGCATGTGGGGGGCAGGCCAGTGATGTCAAGGGCGGAGTCACATCACTCTCAGGGAATCCTGGATGGTTTTCCTAATCTGGAAAATCAGGAAGGTAGTTTTGACCTGGACAGCCCTTCCAAAAACCAGACTACCTTGGTCAAAAGTGGACAGATGGCAACTCTACCCCAATGGTAATATTAGAGTTTTACCATGCCCTTAAAAAAAGAAATTCTCCCTCAAGGAAAAACCACAGCATTACGAGAAATGTTCCATGCATTTTAATTTGTTTTTGTGCATCAATTGACACCAATGCATTTGACATGAGAAAAAAAATGCAGAGGAAAAACAACCATTTACATCAGCGGTCCCCAACCAGTAGCTCGTGAGCAACATGTTGCTCTCCAACCCCTTGGATGTTGCTTTCAGGGTCCTCAAAGCATGTGCTTATTTTTGAATTTCAAGCTAGAAAGCTAATTTTAATTGCATAAAAACGAAGTATAGTGCCAAGTAGAGCCTCTTGTAGGCTGCCAGTCCACATAGGGGCTACCAAATAGCCAATCATAGGCCTTATTTGGCACCCCAATGGACTTTTTCATGATTGTGCTGCTCCCCAACTCATTTTACATTTGATTGTGGCTCACAGGTTAAAAAGGTTGGGGACCCCTGATTTACATCAATGCATCTGGTGAAAATATTCTGTCATGGCACATTGGTCTCTTAAAGTGATGGGCGAATTTGCGCTGTTTCGCTTCGCCGAAAAATTCGCGAAATTCGCGAAACGGCGAAAAATTCGCGAAACAACGCCGGCGTCTCGTTTTTGATGCTGGCGTCCGTTTTTCGAAAAAAATTTTGACGCCGGTGAATTTTTACCGCGAATTTTCGCGAATTTATTCGCTGGGCGCGAATCGCGCAAATTCGCCGCGAATTCGCGCCTGGCGAATAAATTCGCCCATCACTAGTCTCTTATGTAAGATAAGAGCATTCATGCATTCATCTATTAGGAATGCTCCGAATCCACTATTTTGGATTCGGCCGAATCCCCGAATCCTTCTCGAAGGATTCAGCCGAATACCGAACTGAATCCAAATCCTAATTTGCATATGTAAATTAGGGATGGGAAAGGGAAACATTTTTTACTTCCTTGTTTTGTGACAAAAAGTCCCGCGATTTCCCCTCCATTTGCATATGCAAATTAGGATTTGGATTTGGTTCGGCCAGGCAGAAGGATTCGGCCGAATCCGAATCCTGCAGAAGAATCTCGAACCGAATCCTGGATTCGGTACATCCCTAGCATCTATGACCTTGTTTTTAGCCATCTACATAAGAGAACTAGGGAGGCGCAGTGGAGCAGTTTTATGGAGAGTTTACAACCCCTTTTACCTCTTTAATCTGTGTGGATCAGGTACAATAAACCTCTTGGTTGTTAACTGATCTAGCGGGGAAATGTGTGGCCATTAGGTTCCTTCTTTCCCCTGAACCAGGGCCCCAACGTGCAGGGGCGTAACTACAGAGGAAGCAGACCCTGCGGCTGCAGGGGGGCCCAGGAGGTACAGGGGGCCCCATGAGGCTCTCATTGATGAGCAATTTGAACATATATTGGTAAAACAGGACAAACACTGGATATGTTGGGGGCCCTAAAATTAATTTGCTGTGGGGCCCAGCAACACTAGTTACGGCACTGCCACCGTGGGCACATACAGCATATCATTGGCAGCTTCTTGGAGGTCCATTTTTTATCCATGACCCATTATAGGCTTCTGGGATGGCTGAGGAAGAATGAAAGGGCCCCACTAGTCTTGTGGTGAAGGTTGTCTGAAGACATTTGCCCCATGTGGACCTTTTGGCCGTGAAGGTCAGGGACAATGAGTCTGCCCTAGTCTTCAGACAAAGGCAAGCCGAAGACTTGAGAACTTTTTTGTGCCTTTTGGCTGGGTGAACGCAGAGTTTTGATGAGACTTTGTCACTAAATTGTACCTTTATGCTTTTTTTGCATTTGGGTGATAAAGCACTGCTCTGGCTTCAACGATAAAAAAAAAGTTTCATTTATCACTTCTATACCTTTTGACTAATAAAAAAATGTAGTATCTGTTTATATCATTTGGGGAAGCCAACACCACCTGCTGTTGAGATGAAGAGGCACTTGATCCTTTGACCCAGGGATCGGCTGCTATGGAATCCAAGCTATTTCCCCCCCCCCCCAGAGGATTTACACCCCTGGGGTGACTGAACTCACAGGATTGCACCCTTCACCTATGAACTACAACACTTTGTGGCCTTGGCAATTCTTGGACTTTCTTGAAGGTCCATTTGTTTTCCTGACCCCTTATAGGCCTCGAGGCTCGAGGTTGTAGGACAAAGCTTTGTGATGAAGACCCTTGTCTCCTGCAGGCCTTTTGGCTGGGAAGGTCAGGAATAAAGGTCTGCCCTGGTCTTCGGATGAAGGAAGGCCCAAAGATTCCAGAAAATGTTTTACCATTTGGCCAGGGTAACCTTGGAGTTTTGCCACTTTCTCTATTTTTAGACAAAGTCCATTGAACTCTTTTGTACAGTGATTGAACTTTGTGTTTGCACTTTTTGCACTTGGGTGATGAAGCACCGCTTGGGCTTCAATAAAAAAAAAAAGTGCTTCGTTACAGCAGTTCTCTTCTATTTAAAGACAATGAGCTCAACTTTTGCAATTAATAAACATTTAATAATAAGATGATAAAGTTCAGGCTAATTTCATCCAGTTGCCCCTGACTGTTTTGGAGAGGGAAGCGTTTGCCTGTAAGGATTATAAATAAGCCAAATGAATTCCGACGATGCAAGCTGCGGCTATCTCAGGATTCCTCGTTTATGTGCAAAGCTTTAGAAGGCGAAGTGAAATAGTCAGAGAGAAGCATTTATGATTGACGCGCTGTAAAAAGATCACAACTGACAGTAACACATGTAGATGGCAGTTAGTTCTTTATGGTGTCCAGGGCAACACTTCTCTTGCCTGATGAGAAGTAAAGCATCTACAATTTCTAATTTATTTTAATTTAACTCCATCAGTTTGTTAACAGGAACATAAATTCTCTTTAAAACTTGCCCCCCCTCCCTCCATCTTTTCAAATTCCGCTTAAAGGAAATATAAACCCTAAATTAATGTTAAGTTTCTCTACTGAGCACTTTTGCAATCTGCAGTAATTATTCTTGGTTCTGGTTTTTAAGATATTAGCAGTTTCTACCGTGCTAATAAAATGGCTTTAAAACAACATTTTGGCAGGCAGTACGCAGTTGGTAGAAAATTAATTTCATGAGAAGTAGAACATCTTGGGATGTTGCTCTGTCTAGACCTGCCCAAAGAAATTTAAAATGGCTTTTCCCTGGTCAATAACGTAATTTCCTGCATCACAAGGATTTCCTTTTTTTTACATAATTTTATACTGACTGTCTTCAGCAACAGCAAGTGCTGAGGTTACTTCAGATTCATTATTTTAGCAGTGTATAAACTTCTATCTTGGAAACTAGAACAAGTGTACAAAAGTGCCCAAAAGAGGCCCAAATGATTACTCCAATTCATTACATGGGTCAATAAAACCCTTACTGTAAACTTTAAAGGATATTTTGTAAGGAGTTCTGTGTCATTATAAAGGCACAAGGCTGCAGGCTGAGTTATACAGGGAACTCTGAGTATCACTCATGTATTATAAGGGATAATGTACCCCCTACCGTAAATGATAAGGATATTAGAAGTCACTGAGGGTTTATGTGACCATATAAAGGCACAAGGCTGCAGGCTGAGTTATACAGGGAACTCTGAGTATCACTCATGTATTATAAGGGATAATGTACCCCCTACTGTAAATGATAAGGATATTAGAAGTCACTGAGGGGTTGTTCTGTGACCATATAAAGGCACAAGGCTGCAGGCTGAGTTATACAGGGAACTCTGAGTATCACTCATGTATTATAAGGGATAATGTACCCCCTACTGTAAATGATAAGGATATTAGAAGTCACTGGGGGGTTGTTCTGTGACCATATAAAGGCACAAGGCTGCAGACTGAGTTATACCGGGAACTCTGAACATCACTCATGTCTTATAAGGGATAATGTACCCCTACTGTAAATGATAAGGATATTAGAAGTCACTGAGGGGTTGTTCTGTGACCATATAAAGGCACAAGGCTGCAGGCTGAGTTATACAGGGAACTCTGAGTATCACTCATGTATTATAAGGGATAATGTACCCCCTACTGTAAATGATAAGGATATTAGAAGTCACTGAGGGGTTGTTCTGTGACCATATAAAGGCACAAGGCTGCAGGCTGAGTTATACAGGGAACTCTGAGTATCACTCATGTATTATAAGGGATAATGTACCCCCTACTGTAAATGATAAGGATATTAGAAGTCACTGGGGGGTTGTTCTGTGACCATATAAAGGCACAAGGCTACAGGCTGAGTTATACAGGGAACTCTGAGTATCACTCATGTATTATAAGGGATAATGTACCCCCTACTGTAAATGATAAGGATATTAGAAGTCACTGAGGGGTTGTTCTGTGACCATATAAAGGCACAAGGCTGCAGGCTGAGTTATACAGGGAACTCTGAGTATCACTCATGTATTATAAGGGATAATGTACCCCCTACTGTAAATGATAAGGATATTAGAAGTCACTGAGGGGTTGTTCTGTGACCATATAAAGGCACAAGGCTGCAGGCTGAGTTATACAGGGAACTCGGAGTATCACTCATGTATTATAAGGGATAATGTACCCCCTACTGTAAATGATAAGGATATTAGAAGTCACTGAGGGGTTGTTGTGTGACCATATAAAGGTACAAGACTGCAGGTTGAGTTATACAGGGAACTCTGAGTATCACTCATGTATTATAAGGGATAATGTACCCCCTACTGTAAATGATAAGGATATTAGAAGTCACTGAGGGGTTGTTCTGTGACCATATAAAGGCACAAGACTGCAAGTTGAGTTATACAGGGAACTCTGAGTATCACTCATGTATTATAAGGGATAGTGTACCCCCTTCTGTAAATTATAAGGATATTAGAAGTCACTGAGAAGTTTTGTGACCATATATTAAAAGGGATAATGTGTCCCCTACTGCAAATTATAAGGATATTAATAGTTACCTCTGATTCTATGACCATATAGAAGGCCGAGTGCCTTTATACAAGTAATGACTTTTAACACCATTATCTTTCTTACAACAAGAGGTGTATAATTTTATAAAATGCACAAGCTTCATGTGGCATTACCAAGAACAAATAGTAACTGATACAACTAATTACTAAAAACCATTAAAAAGTTATATTTTACTTTATATTATAGGATACTCATGATATTATATGAATAGAGCAAAAAGTATTTAGATTAATGGAATATAAATACGGCACTTAGAAAGGCAAGCGTATATTTGTAATGCCTATTTCAGTCCTTTAACTGGTAACAAAATAATTAAACAAACACAGCTGTTTGAGCACAAATGAGCAGTAGATTTACTAATCAGTGCGAAACACAACAGATTGGAGTTTTGTTGTGGAAACCACTTTGCAAAAGGATTAGGGCTGAGGCACCGACAGCAGAGAACTCCTGTGACATAAGATTATTCCTCTGCACTGCAAAGCAGGGCTCAATCTGGAGCTGGCAGTGCCGATGTATAATAACTTTATAAGGATGAACTGTACTTGGCTAAGGGGTTCAGAGAATTGAACTCAGCCAGGGATATGTGGCTCAAGTAGATTTAGGGAATGATTATTATACACATCTCTATACAAGGGTGCCAATAGTGCAACCTGCTTAGGGCCCCGCACAAAGTGTGGAAAATACATGAATGCACCACGTTTCCCTATTGATTTTGCAGGCAACCAATTGGCTCATAAAATAGCATTCAGTGGGATAGTACAATAGGGAGAGATGGTGTGTGACTGTGGGATAGCAGGTATTATAGGGAGAGATGGTGCCTATAGTAACAGTGGGATAATAGTCTCTGGGAAGGGAGTGTGACTGTGGGATAGCAGGTATAGTAGGGACAGATGTGTCTATAGTAACAGTGGATAATAGTCTCTGGGAAGGGAGTGTGACTGTGGGATAGCAGGTATAGTAAGGAGAGATGGTGCCTATAGTAACAGTGGGATAATAGTCTCTGGGAAGGGAGTGTGACTGTGGGATAGCAGGTATAGTAGGGAGAGATGTGTCTATAGTAACAGTGGATAATAGTCTCTGGGAAGGGAGTGTGACTGTGGGATAGCAGGTATAGTAGGGAGAGATGGTGCCTATAGTAACAGTGGATAATAGTCTCTGGGAAGGGAGTGTGACTGTGGGATTAAAGGTATAGTAGGGAAAAATGGTGCCTATAATAACAGTGGGATAATAGTCTCTGGGAAGGGAGTGTGACTGTGGGATAGCAGGTATAGTAGGGAGAGATGGTGCCTATAGTAACAGTGGGATAATAGTCTCTGGGAAGGGAGTGTGACTGTGGGATAGCAGGTATAGTAGGGAGAGATGGTGCCTATAGTAACAGTGGATAATAGTCTCTGGGAAGGGAGTGTGACTGTGGGATAGCAGGTATAGTAGGGAGAGATGGTGCCTATAGTAACAGTGGGATAATAGTCTCTGGGAAGGGAGTGTGACTGTGGGATAGCAGGTATAGTAGGGAGAGATGGTGCCTATAGTAACAGTGGATAATAGTCTCTGGGAAGGGAGTGTGACTGTGGGATAGCAGGTATAGTAGGGAGAGATGGTGCCTATAGTAACAGTGGGATAATAGTCTCTGGGAAGGGAGTGTGACTGTGGGGATAGCAGGTATAGTAGGGAGAGATGGTGCCTATAGTAACAGTGGATAATAGTCTCTGGGAAGGGAGTGTGACTGTGGGATAGCAGGTATAGTAGGGAGAGATGGTGTCTATAGTAACAGTGTATAATAGTCTCTGGGAAGTGAGTGTGACTGTGGGATAGCAGGTATAATAGGGAGAGATGGTGTCTATAGTAACAGTGGGATAATAGTCTCTGGGAATGGAGTGTGATTTTGGGATAGCAGGTATAGTAGGGAGAGATGGTGTCTATAGTAACAGTGTATAATAGTCTCTGGGAAAGGAGTGTGACTGTGGGATAGCAGGTATAGTAGGGAGAGATGGTGCCTATAGTAACAGTGGATAATAATCTCTGGGAAGGGAGTGTGACTGTGGGATAGCAGGTATAGTAGGGAGAGATGGTGCCTATAGTAACAGTGTGATAATAGTCTCTGGGAAGGGAGTGTGACTGTGGGGATAGCAGGTATAGTAGGGAGAGATGGTGCCTATAGTAACAGTGGGATAATAGTCTCTGGGAAGGGAGTGTGACTGTGGGATAGCAGGTATAGTAGGGAGAGATGGTGCCTATAGTAACAGTGGATAATAGTCTCTGGGAAGGGAGTGTGACTGTGGGATAGCAGGTATAATAGGGAGAGATGGTGTCTATAGTAACAGTGGGATAATAGTCTCTGGGAATGGAGTGTGATTTTGGGATAGCAGGTATAGTAGGGAGAGATGGTGTCTATAGTAACAGTGTATAATAGTCTCTGGGAAAGGAGTGTGACTGTGGGATAGCAGGTATAGTAGGGAGAGATGGTGCCTATAGTAACAGTGGATAATAATCTCTGGGAAGGGAGTGTGACTGTGGGATAGCAGGTATAGTAGGGAGAGATGGTGCCTATAGTAACAGTGTGATAATAGTCTCTGGGAAGGGAGTGTGACTGTGGGATAGCAGGTATAGTAGGGAGAGATGGTGCCTATAGTAACAGTGGGATAATAGTCTCTGGGAAGGGAGTGTGACTGTGGGATAGCAGGTATAGTAGGGAGAGATGGTGCCTATAGTAACAGTGGGATAATAGTCTCTGGGAAGGGAGTGTGACTGTGGGATAGCAGGTATAGTAGGGAGAGATGGTGCCTATAGTAACAGTGGGATAATAGTCTCTGGGAAGGGAGTGTGACTGTGGGATAGCAGGTTATAGTAGGGAGAGATGGTGTCTATAGTAACAGTGGATAATAGTCTCTGGGAAGGGAGTGTGACTGTGGGATAGCAGGTATAGTAGGGAGAGATGGTGCCTATAGTAACAGTGGATAATAGTCTCTGGGAAAGGAGTGTGACTGTGGGATAGCAGGTATAGTAGGGAGAGATGGTGCCTATAGTAACAGTGGATAATAGTCTCTGGGAAGGGAGTGTGACTGTGGGATAGCAGGTATAGTAGGGAGAGATGGTGTCTATAGTAACAGTGTATAATAGTCTCTGGGAAGTGAGTGTGACTGTGGGATAGCAGGTATAATAGGGAGAGATGGTGTCTATAGTAACAGTGGGATAATAGTCTCTGGGAATGGAGTGTGATTTTGAGATAGCAGGTATAGTAGGGAGAGATGGTGTCTATAGTAACAGTGTATAATAGTCTCTGGGAAAGGAGTGTGACTGTGGGATAGCAGGTATAGTAGGGAGAGATGGTGCCTATAGTAACAGTGGATAATAATCTCTGGGAAGGGAGTGTGACTGTGGGATAGCAGGTATAGTAGGGAGAGATGGTGCCTATAGTAACAGTGTGATAATAGTCTCTGGGAAGGGAGTGTGACTGTGGGATAGCAGGTATAGTAGGGAGAGATGGTGCCTATAGTAACAGTGGGATAATAGTCTCTGGGAAAGGAGTGTGACTGTGGGATAGCAGGTATAGTAGGGAGAGATGGTGCCTATAGTAACAGTGGGGATAATAGTCTCTGGGAAGGGAGTGTGACTGTGGATAGCAGGTATAGTAGGGAGAGATGGTGCCTATAGTAACAGTGGGATAATAGTCTCTGGGAAGGGAGTGTGACTGTGGGATAGCAGGTATAGTAGGGAGAGATGGTGTCTATAGTAACAGTGGATAATAGTCTCTGGGAAGGGAGTGTGACTGTGGGATAGCAGGTATAGTAGGGAGAGATGGTGCCTATAGTAACAGTGGATAATAGTCTCTGAGAAGGGAGTGTGACTGTGGGATAGCAGGTATAGTAGGGAGAGATGGTGTCTATAGTAACAGTGGGATAATAATCTCTGGGAAGGGAGTATGACTGTGGGATAGCAGGTATAGTAGGGAGAGATGGTGCCTATAGTAGCAGTGGATAATAGTCTCTGGGAAGGGAGTGTGACTGTGGGATAGCAGGTATAGTAGGGAGAGGTGGTGCCTATAGTAGCAGTGGATAATAGTCTCTGGGAAGGGAGTGTGACTGTGGGATAGCAGGTATAGTAGGGAGAGATGGTGTCTATAGTAACAGTGGATAATAGTCTCTGGGAAGGGAGTGTGACTGTGGGATAGCAGATATAGTAGGGAGAGATGGTGCCTATAGTAACAGTGGGATAATAGTCTCTGGGAAGGGAGTGTGACTGTGGGATAGCAGGTATAGTAGGGAGAGATGGTGCCTATAGTAACAGTGGGATAATAGTCTCTGGGAAGGGAGTGTGACTGTGGGATAGCAGGTATAGTAGGGAGAGATGGTGCCTATAGTAACAGTGGATAATAGTCTCTGGGAAGGGAGTGTGACTGTGGGATAGCAGGTATAGTAGGGAGAGATGGTGCCTATAGTAACAGTGGATAATAGTCTCTGGGAAGGGAGTGTGACTGTGGATAGCAGGTATAGTAGGGAGAGATGGTGTCTATAGTAACAGTGGGATAATAGTCTCTGGGAAGGGAGTGTGACTGTGGGATAGCAGGTATAGTAGGGAGAGATGGTGCCTATAGTAACAGTGGATAATAGTCTCTGGGAAGGGAGTGTGACTGTGGGATAACAGGTATAGTAGGGAGAGATGGTATCTATAGTAACAGTGGATAATAGTCTCTGGGAAGGGAGTGTGACTGTGGGATAGCAGGTATAGTAGGGAGAGATGTGCCTATATATATTCCCATTTAAGATATAAAATGTGGATGATGTCACAATTACAGAAGAGCCAATAAGCTGAACATCTGTTTGAAGTGTTCACGAGAGAAAAGGCATTTCCCATGAAAAATTTGGGCTCTTGTACGGTTAAGAACAGATTGGGCAAATTATTAAATATAGAAAAAGGGAAACCGCTGAATTTCAACAGGAATTGTAGGGCCAAATAGTCCAGCTGTTCCTGAAGTTCATGTCACTTTTTCTTTTATACATTCTTTAAGAGGAATGCTACATATTTTGCCATGCTGAAGTTTTTCTTAAAGGGTAATATGGCAGCTTTCTGGTTGCAGCTAACAACCATGTTTAGCCAGAAACTTGATGTCTTAGTTGCAGCAGAAAAACAGAACTTTATCATCATGGGAGGATAAGCTGCAATCTTGCCAAAGATTATATTCTGTCCATGGCTTAAAGAAACAGTTCAGTGTAAAAATAAAAACTGGGTAAATAGATAAAATGTCTCTAATATAATTAGTTAGCCAAAAATGTAATGTGTAAAGGCTGGAGTGACTGGATGTCTATCATAATAGCCAGAACACTACTTCCTGCTTTTCAGCTCTCTAACTCTGAGTTAGTCAGTGACTTTAAGGGGGGCCACATGGGACATTACTGTTCAGTGAGTTTGTAATTGATCCTCAGCATTCAGCTCAGATTCAAATGCAACAGATATGACCCATGTGCCCCCCCTCAAGTCACTGATTGGTTACTTCCTGGTAACCAATCAGTAGAAAGCAGGAAGTAGTGTTCTGGCTATTATGTTACACATCCAGTCACTCATATTTTTCATCTGTCTACACAAATGAGGAACCAGTAAGTGAAGGTTTCCTTCTTAACAGTCCCAATTCCAGTAATACAACTAATGATGCATGGTTCACACATGAAGAAATTCAAAAGAGACTAGAATATGTTAAGATTAACAAAGGTCCAGGGCCAGATGGTATTCATCCCAGGGTAATTAGCGAGCTTAGCTCTGTGATTGCCAAACCTCTTTACTTAATTTTTCAGGATTCATTAAGATCTGGCATAGTGCCGAGAGACTGGCGAATTGCTAATGTGGTGCCTCTATTCAAAAAAGGATCCCGTTCTCAGCCTCAAAACTATAGGCCAGTTAGTCTGACGTCAGTGGTAGGAAAGCTTTTTGAAGGGTTAATAAAGGATAAGATACTGGACTTCATAGCAAATCATAATACTATGAGTTTGTGCCAGCATGGTTTTATGCGTAATAGATCTTGCCAGACTAACTTAATTACTTTTTATGAGAATGTAAGTAGAGACCTTGATTCTGGGATGGCAGTGGATGTGATTTACTTAGACTTTGCTAAAGCATTTGATACAGTGCCACACAGAAGGTTACTGGTTAAATTAAGGAATGTTGGCCTGGAACAGAGTATTTGTACCTGGATAGAGAACTGGCTAAAAGATAGACTACAAAGAGTGGTGGTAAATGGAACATTTTCTAATTGGACCAGTGTTGTTAGTGGAGTACCGCAGGGCTCTGTACTAGGTCCCTTGATTTTCAACTTGTTTATTAATGACCTGGAGGTGGCCATTGAAAGTACTGTTTCTATTTTTGCAGATGATACTAAATTGTGCAGAACTATAGGTTCCATGCAGGATGCTGCCACTTTGCAAAGTGATCTGTCTAAACTGGAAAACTGGGCAGCAAACTGGAAAATGAGGTTCAATGTTGATAAATGCAGGTTATGCACTTTGGCAAAAATAATATAAATGCAAGTTATACACTAAATGGCAGTGTGTTGGGAGTTTCCTTAAATGAGAAGGATCTAGGGGTCTTTGTAGATAACACGTTGTCTAATTCTGGGCAGTGTCATTCTGTGGCTACAAAAGCAAATAAAGTTCTGTCTTGTATAAAAAAGGGCATTAACTCAAGGGATGAAAACATAATTCTGCTTCTTTATAGGTCCCTGGTGAGGCCTCATCTGGAGTATGGGGGCAGTTTTGGACTCCAGTCCTTAAGAGGGATATAAATGAGCTGGAGAGAGTGCAGAGACTAAGTGCAACTAAACTGGTTAGAGGGAGGGAAGAGTTAAATTATGAGGGGAGACTGACAAGGTTGTGGTTGTTTTCTCTGGAGAAAAGGTGCTTGCGAGGGGACATGATTAGACTTTACAAGTACATTAGAGGACATTATAGACAAATAGCAGGGGACCTTTTTACCCATAAAGTGGATCACCGTACCAGAGGCCTCCCCTTCAGACTAGAAGAAAAGAACTTTCATTTGAAGCAACGTAGGGGGTTCATCACAGTCAGGACAGTGAGGTTGTGGGATGCACTGCCAGGTGATGTTGTGATGCTGATTCAGTTAATGACTATAAGAGGGACTTGGATGATTTCTTGGACAGACATAATATCAAAGGCTATTGTGATACTAAACTCTATAGTTAGTATAGATATGGGTATATAGAATTTAATTAAAAGTAGGGAGGGGTGTGTGTATGGGGCTGGGTTTTCATTTGGAGGGGTTGAACTTGATGGACTTTGTCTTTTTTCAACCCAATTTAACTATGTAACTATGTAACTATGTAACTCCAGCCTTTATACATTACATTTTTGGTTAACTAACTATATTAGAAATATTTTTTATTTTGCACAGCCTATCTATTTACCCAAGTTTTTATTTTTACACTGAACAATTCCTTTAAGGCAAAAAGGAACGGGCAGTATGGCAGATTTATGCATGTAAATATGTGAAAGGATTTATTTTGACAGACACAAGGACATGTTCGATTTTTAAAGGGGAGGCGTGTAAGGAGGTGTAAATAGTTGGGCAATGTTGTAGTTCAGCAGGTGGTGCCATCCCTAAGGTTGGCCTGTAGAAGAATTACCCTGCAGGAGGAAGTGCAGGAACTGCGCACTGTGCTTTGGACCAGGAACATCCAGAGGCAGGATCAAGACTAGGGTTGCCACTTTTGCTGGTGCCTAAACCAGAACAAAGGGGGTGGGACGGATAGCATTGGGGGTGGAGCAGTGGTGACATGAGAGGCAGACACATTGAAGTTGGTGGAGGTTTGATGCTAGGGTGGGGTTATTTCATCACTAAAGGCCTCCATACACGGGCCGATAAAAGCTGCCAACAGACCGTGTCGGCAGCTTATTGGCCCGTTTGTGGGTGTATATTTGGCCGAAAGTTGGGAAGGTGTAAATAGCCCACCAAGATCACGACATCACCAAACGAGTGGATCTCCCTGTGTATGGCCACCTTTAGATGCAACGTACTAACTTTCCATTCAGTTTTCTCAATGTTGTAAACTGAACAGAAAGTTTTGATGTCCAGTTGAAAACCACACTGGTGGCAACCCTATCTCTTATCTATATTCTGCCTGATGAGTAAGCCCAATCCTTTAATTACAGATATGGGATCTGTTATACAGAAATCAGTTATCCAGAAAGCGCTGAACTACAGCAATGTTAATTTAGAAATACAGTTTCTTACTTTTGATTGATTTGCTCTTTTTTTGATGTTTCTGTAATATGATATTACATGTGGCTCATGAGCTACAGGTTGGGGATTACAGAGTCTATTGGCAACCAGTGGTCCGGTCGGTAAACCTGCCTCCCTGCAAGAAGCTGACAATAAAGCGTGCCTTTGTTCATCTCAACTTTGTGAGTGTTCCTGCTTCCTACAGTAAAGGCTGTGCTTATACATCTCACAATAATGGGTGCCTATCAGCCTGGGTGGCCCCTTTACGTGCAGACAGCATCCATGCTATGGTAGGCCTTTTCATAACACCCAACTATGGGGATTTAATAATGAAAGGAAAGTGGCCACATATCACTGAGAATGGCTTGTGTGGATTGGCTGTGGCTCAGATATCCAGTGATGTGGCATAACATTATGGCCATTGAAATCTCATTTTCAGGGTCGGATTTGTATGTCTGCTGCCCCTAGTAGTGATGCCAGCGAATGAATTCGCGAAACGCCCGCCAAAATTCGCGGCAAAAACTCGTCAAAAACGAGACGCCGGCGTGGTTTTGCGAATTTTTTGACGCTTTGCGAAATTCGTGAATTTTTCATCACTAGCCCCTAGGCCGGCTTCAGTTTTGTTGCTCCGCCCCCCGTGCGTAAGCATGCATGGGCACACTTCACTTGTCCCTATCTGCACTGAGGATGCATTCGTAGATGGTGCGACTGGGGCGTCATGCCGCCCCTGAAATCTTGCCACCCTAGGACCGGGTCTTCGTGTCTAGTGATGGGCGAATATGTGCTGTTTCGCTTCACAGAAAATGTGCGAAATGCTGAAAAATTTGCAAAACGCACTGTCAACGGGTGTCAAAATTATTTTGATGCGCATCAATTTCTACGCCTGCAACATTTTTTATACGTGCACTATTTTGTCCAAATGCATTAAAGTCAATGGGTGTCCAAATAATTTTATGCACGCGACTATTCTGCCACGCGCCCAATTTTCTTTGACGAGTCAAATTTTTTCACCGATGAAACGCGGAAATTCGCCGCAAATTTGCTCCTGCTGAATTTACTCTCCCATTATTATTTGTGGCTTTGCCGCAAATCCGGGACATTCAAAACACCTACAGAGTCTGGAAATGGGTTGAACGGAATTATTCGGACCTACCATATCATCCTTTGCTTGTTGATGAAACGTCATGTTCAATGAATAGGCCCCAGACCTCTTTGTAGACATCCAGGGAGCTCTGAGAAGACTGAGAGGTTTCGTAGAGAGTCTTCAGCATTATTTAGGACATATCCATCCATCATCCCGGTCATACATCTTGTATTTGACTGCAAGTCATGGTTTCTTACTCTGCCTCTTCAGTGATTGGCGGATGGATTCTGGATTTAGCTAGTGGGGTACAAGAAAAAGATAAGTTCTTGTGGTGGTCTCCAACATTTCCCTAACCTTTGTGGCATATGCCACCACCCCACTTGCCTTTTGTTCCTACCTCCAGTTTGGGCCCTAATCCTGGCCCTCTCTATGTAGACGACTTTGCCACTTAAGTAGCGTAGGGCATCATAATTTCTGTTGGCCGCCCTGTGGATGTACAGTAAGTTTGCTTAGGTAACCAGAAGACCCTGGTTTGTTCTTGGCTTTGTTTGCTTGGCCTTTAGAATAACTCACCCAATCTACTATTATCGGGCAATGCCTCTTTGGCTTCTTGGTATTAACCTCTGCAACTTTTTTTAAGGATCAGAGTGCATACCTCCCAACTGTCCCGTTTTTTCGATGGACAGTCCAAATTTTGACGGCGCAGCACGTAGTCCCACATTTGTTACCGAAATGTCCCGACTTTCTCTTTGATCTCCTGCACTGAACACTACAAAGTTCTGACTTAATTGGCTTTTGGCAGAGAGCCCAGAATAGATATTTAGATACTTTTGTAACAATTTAAGATAAGCGGGTCTCTTGGGAGAACTTAGAGTTACAGCTTAAAGGGGTTGCTCACCTTCAAATTAACTTAAAGGTGGTTATTTATCCAAATTTATCCAAAGTCCAAATTTATTTCAATATTTTCTGCTACAAACTCTGATCAAATCCACGCTTATTTATTGTTACTATTATTATAATTATTGTTATTATTTCGCAAAAATTTGCTTTGCGGGAAAAAACTAAGATTTTCACGATTATTTTGAATTTTTCATCCGGATTTTCACAAATCTTTCATTTTTTTCACCCAAAAACTCAGATTTCATATGCTTTTTGCCCAAAAAGTCCTAAAACTTTGGGGTATTGCACGAAACCCAGCGCACATCAAAAAATCATTGGGACTTCTCCCATTGACTTATATGCAACCTCGACAGGTCTGAGATGCCGGATTTTCAGATTCTGACTTTTTCATCCTCAGGGTTTAATAAATTTTGAAAAATTCGTGATTTTATAAAAAGAAAATCACAAATTTTTGCATTCTGGATTTAGTAAATTCCCCCCCCCCAAGTATGATGTGGAGAGTAATATTCTGAGACAATTTGCAATTGGTTTCCATTTTTTATTATTTGTAGTTTTTGAGCTATTTCACTTTTTATCCAGCTGCTCTCCAGTTTGCATTTTCAGCAATCTGGTTGCTAGGGTACAAATCATCCTAGCAACCATACACTGATTTGAATAAGAGACTGTAAAATGAATAGAAGATGGCTTGAATAGAAAATAGTAAAAAGTAGCAATGTCATTAAATTTGTAGTCTTATGGAGCATTTGTTTTTAGATGGGGTCAGTGACCCCCATTTGAAAGCTGGAACGAGTCAGAAGAAAATGACAAATAATTAAAAAACAATAAAAAATAAGTAATGACAACCAATTGAAAAGTGGCTTAGAATGGGCCATTCTATAACATACTACAAGTTAACAGAAAGTTGAACCACCCCTTTAAAGGAGAACTAAACCCTAAAAATTAATATGGCTAAAAATGCCATATTTTATTTACTGGACTAATTGCACGAGGCTAAAGTTTCAGCTTGTCAATAGCAGCAATGATCCAGGACTTCAAACTTGTCACAGGGGGTCACCATCTTGGAAAGTGTCTGTGACACTCACATGCTCAGTGGGCTCTGATTGGCTGTTGAGAAGCTAAGCTTAGGGCTCGTCACTAATTATCCAGCAGAAAATGAGCTTCCCTGGCTGTAATATAAGCTGATGCTACAGGTTTGCTGATTATTCAATTCTGATGCTAATTGCACTGGTTTCTGTGCTGCCATGTAGTAATTATGTGTATTAATTTCTAATCATCCTTATATTGTGACATTTCTATTCTATGTGTACTGTATATTGTGAGTGGCTCCCTAAGCTCAGTAAGTGACAGCAGCACAGAGTATGTGCAGTGAATCAGCAGAAAAGAAGATGGGGAGCTACTGGGGCATCTTTGGAGACACAGATCTTTACTGCTTAAGGGCTGTGGTTGCCTTGGGCTGGTACAGAAGCACAAAATATCATGTCCAACATTTCTACCTACTTCTTTAGTTAGGCTTTAGTTCTCCTTTAAAGGGCAATTCACCTTCAATAGCAAAACTGTAATAACACAAAAAAAAAAAAAAACACAGACGTGTATTTAAATTTTCATAACCTGCCAAATTTTGTAAAATGGACATGGTAATTAGGGGGTGTGACCACAAAAATTTGGAGTGGTCAGAAAAAAATTGCCGTGCAAATCCTTTTGTCCTTATTTCTATTTCCAAAATGTTGGGAGGTGTGTGAGTGAGAGGGGACCGGAGCACAGGCAAGATTCAGAATAGGTTAAAACAAAGGATAAAAAAAAAATCACAAATACAGCACGTCCCATTTAAATTCTAATTTTGTGCTGATGTCATTGATATTATTTTCCTACTGTATATTATTTATACGCATGGCATTGGCAAGTACTGCATAGCAGCTTTAGTGTTGCACTGCAGAAGGCAAACTCTGTAAATGTTTTGCACGTGCGCCATCTACTGGCTGCATTGCTAATCAACCTGGCTAAAAATAAAGCTTGCTTGGTACAGGTATGGGATCTGTTATCCAGGGGTTTTCTGGATAACTGATCTTTCCATAATTCATACCTTAAGTCTACTAGAAAATAAAGTAAACATTAAATAAACCCAATAGGCTGGTTTTGCTTCCAATAAGGATTAATTCTATCTTAGTTGGGATCAAGTACAAGCTGCTGTTTTATTATTACACAGAAAAAGGAAATCGTTTTTAAAAATTCTGATTTTGATAAAATGGAGTCTATGGGAGACGGCCCTTCCATAAGTCGGAGCTTTCTGGATAACGGGTTTCCGGATAACGGATCCCATACCTGTACCCACGCCAGGTCTTATCTTGAAACTGGAGTAAATTATAACAAAGCCAAAACTGCACAGTAATCATCCTTAGTTATATAACAGTTATATATTTGACACAGAGCTAAAAGGAAGACATTTCTTCCCTCTGTAATTCAGTTTGGGCTTAGGTGGGTGAGTTTTGTAGAAAATGTATGTCTCCTTTAAACGATTTTGTTTTAACATTTAACTGAATAGTCAGAACCAGCAGTGCAAAGACAGACGCATGCTGTCTTCAATAGCAATTACACTTATAAGTAATGTTTGCCAGAAGGTTACTTAGATTTATATTCAATTCGATAATTAAGGCCCCAAACAACCCTAAAGATGCCGACAACAACAGCTACAGGACCAGTAACTCCATAAAGTAAAAATACTTCTTACATTTAAAGGAGAAGGAAAGGCTAAAAGTAAGTGAGCTTTATCAGAAACGTCTATGTAAATACACCAGTAAACCCTCAAAGTAATGCTGCTCTGAGTCCTCTGTCAAAAGAAACACCACATTTCTTTCCTTCTATTGTGTACTCATGGGCTTCTGTATCAGACTTCCTGTTTTCATCTTAAACCTCCAGGGCTAGGGCTTGAGCATGCTCAGTTTGCTCCTCTCTCCCCCTCCCTCCTCACCTGCCTGCTGTAATCTGAGCCCAGAGCTATGAGTGAGCAGGGAGAGACTCGGGCAGGAAGTGATGTCACAGCAAGCTAATATGGCAGCTGCTATCCTAAACAAACAGAGAGAGCTTCTAGAGCTGTTTACTCAGGTATGGTAAAGCATTCTGAAGAATAAATTGAATAAATATAGCTTGTACTATTGCGGCTAATCTATTGACAATAAACTGCTTTAGTAGCTTTCCTTCTCCTTTAAGCCTGTATTCAAATATCTGATTCTATAGGAGAGAGAGCGGTTTAAATCCTATTGTAATGTAGGGAGCTATAAATGGCATTTGATTTGATCCCCATTTACAGTATTTTCCTGTGTAACTACTATATTCTGTGTTGCTCTGTATTCAGGAGAGTCAGAAAGGAAGTGGCAAGTGATGCGTGAATTTACTTGCCAGGCACAAATTTGCGGCAAATTTAAAATTTGGACGCCAGTGACAATTAAACAGATGCCCATTGACTTCAATGCGCATCAAATTGTTTCTGGCATCAATTGACTCCCTTGAATTTATTCGCGTTTTGCAAATTTTTCGCCGTTTGCCAAATTTCGCCGGAAATTCGTGAATTTTTCGGTGAAGCGAAATTCGCCCATCACTAGAAGTGGCACATAGACATCCCCCCGCTCCTGTCCCTTCTCCAGGGGCCACTGGGGCCTTGTACTTCCATAGGACAGGTCTTGCACCCAACAATGCTGCTCTCTACACCTTGCACCAGATTTTCTATAATCTTCCACAAAGAAGTGCTCCATGAATGAGGGACTTTTGTGCTCCTTACTGCTCTTGCACTTCTGTCTGGGGTGTGTCTGGCCCTATAATTATTTATCTACTGAAATGCATTTTTGTTGCCCTGGGATATGTTCCTTCAGAAATTAATTGCAAATTACTGATCTTATGTATATATTTTTTGTTCATTATTATAATAATCCAAGGTAATAGAAGGGCTTTTGGAACAAAATAACCTAGGGGTTCCATCAGATGATGATATAACAAGTTAACCAGGTTAATGCTCATTCCTGGGCACGGATACTGTCATCTATAAATACTGGGAATTGTTATTCATTTGGTCTAAATAATGGGATCAAATAAAAGTCAGAATTAGGGAAAAAAAATTCACAGATAAGAACAAAACCGAGTATTGTGCAGGGTAAACCTGTTATTACATTGTGAATGAAAGACTTGTTTGAAGGTGGCATATCTTTAAGCTTATAAATAGTGATGGGCGAATAAATTCGGCAGGCGTGAATTTTGAGGCGAATTTCCGTTTTTGCAAAACTGGCAGAAAAAAATTTGCCTGCGTCAAAAAAATTTGGACGCGCGTTGGAAAAGTAGCTCGCATCAAAACCATCGGGCGTCAACATTATTCAGACGCCCATTGACTTTAACGCCAGCGTCAAAATTCGCATTTTGGACAAATTCATTACTTTGGATTGTGTTGTGGGGAAGGACTTATCTGGTTGGTGGATCCAAGCTGGGGTAAATTTGGCCATAGACGTAACAATTTCGATCTTTCTTGGAAAATATCCTTCCAAGAAAGATCGTTCGTTTCAATACCCTGAATCGAGCCTAATCGTCAGATGTACAGGTAGATATACGGGAAGAAACAATAGAATTCTACCTGTATCTGACCATTCAGCACTAGCAATGGCCGATGTTTGTGTCCCTTCAAAGGCACCCGATCAAAATTTTCCGTCCAGCCCGATCGACGAGCCGACCGATATCCAAGTCTTCTGCCGATACCGGTCGTCTCTTTTTCCGCAATACACGCAACGAATATCGGACGAAAATTTGTTTCGTATGATATTATCTGTGCGTCTATGGCCACCTTAACAGTCTTCCAGGGCATATATATATATATTGATACAGGAGGCATCTTTATTGCAGTACAAGTAATAACCAGAGTAGCTGACAAGGATTCCTCCCCTCTTACCCTGCATTAAATAAAGTTGTGTCTGTCTGGTTATTACAGAAATAATGCAATATAGGGGTAAATTTACTAAGCAATGTAAATTTGCCAGCGGCAGCTTCGCAGCCATCGCAACAATTCGCCAGGTGAAAATTGGCTCAGACAACACTAATTTACTAAAATGCAACGAATTTTCGCTAGCGTTACTTCAGCAATCAAAGCAAAAATGCGCTAGCATTCAATTATAGCTCAACTTCGTTAGAGGTCTTCACTCAGGCTAATTTGCATACGGTGGGAAATTATAAAGTTGAATGGACGTATATGTTGCAGCAAATACATTACATTACACAAGTCCAGGGAACCTTAATAAAGACAATAGAGTTGTTATATTGCCGTACACATGAGCCCACTGTATAGTTTATGTTACATATGTAAGAAAATGTAGGGGGGAACCCCGTTACCCCAAAACATTTTAAGGACTTTTGCAGCCTATCACTCTGAAAAAAGAAAGACACCAGTGTTTTTTGGGACTTTTTCCACTAAAAATATGAAGTAAGTAACAGAAGATTGAGGAAGATCTATTCACTCCAATGGACTTCGTCTGGTCTGAGCTGGCGAAGGCAAATCTGGCGAAAGAGGTAACGTTCAGTAAAATCCGCATCTTAGTGAATTTGTAGAGTAACATCTATTCGCCAGAGTGAAAATTCGCCTAGCGATAGAGTGCGAATGACCGCTAGCATCTGTCTCTTTTGCTAGCGAAGTTATGCCTGCGCCCGTTAGTAAATTGGCAAAGTGCCTGAAAGCGGTAACACCAGGGGCGATCCTGGCCCCTCTGCCGCCCCCCCTCCCCTGTGGGCTTACCTTTTTGCGCATGAGGGGGTCCCACCAGGGCAGCAGAGAGGGCCAGTGCACTAGCGCAGAGAGCCTAACTGCCAGAAATTCAGCTCTTAAAGTAACAGGAGCGGCATTTTTCATTGGCGAAGTACCCCTGGGTAACACCAGCGTTAGTCACTTCGCCCTTTAGTAAATCAGCGCCATACAACTTCAACTAGATTGTTTCAGAAGTCAGGATCAGCAGAGCAGAGAATATAAACAGCAGGACAGATACTGCTCTAACTTAGATTTACAATCAACTGCACAGTTGTAATTAACGTATACTAGTAAGTTGCAAATAATTGCATTCTGTTAAAATTAGGCAACCTTTTTTGGTACAATACCCCTTACAATAGCCAATGGGTGTAGGTAACACAATAATGTTTTTTTTGTTTTTTTTGTTTTTTTTGTTTTTTTAAATTATGCTGCTCTTACTGCAGATCTCTCCATCCCTGTCTGTCTATGTGTATCTATAAATAAAGAATGGTTTTGCACTCAGAAGGTCTTCCAATGGGGAAAGATTGGAGGGGTGTTTATTTTTTGCTTTACAGCAATGGTCGGTATGCAGTATGGGGAACCAACCTGGCTTCATGCAGCTTTTTTAACATGAGGAATAAGGTACTGTCCAATTATCCAGATAATAGATGTGTAATATTAGATTTATACCATATGATATACAATGCATTAAAAGTGTAAGTCGTCTGAAGTCTAATTGAGTATAGCAGATAATAATCAATTTCTGGGAACTGGATCGGGATCAATGGGCATAATAACCAAGTAGCCCAAGTGCTGCAGTCGATGTCGCAATCATTCATGCATTCTGCACCTTTAAGCCGATGATACTTGATGAGTTTGTTGCAACAGAGAAAAGCGCTAATATGAAAGTGCAGGTTATCTCCAGTATTTTAGTACCATCCTGCAACATGGCAGAGAGTTTCCCACTCACTCCAGGAGACCTGTCCTTAAATCACATTAGGAACATGACTGTGTGCAATGTCTTTATTCCTGCTCTCAGTCTTATTCTCTGCGCATCATGCAGTGGATTAAACATGCTGTTACCTACCTCGGCTTCTGTCTCAGATGCAGGGGATGCTCATTCCGCCCACTGGGAGCTGTGTCAGGATTGTTGATTTTGTTGCAGAATGTATAGTGGGTGGGGTTTGCTGTGTGCAGTTAAATGCAGGACTAGGATTCTATAGAGCAACATTCTGAAGGCTGAAATCTGATTTACACTCCCCGGGTGCACGGTAACTGATGTACGCATCTCATAAAAACACCGAGATATTTTGTGAAAAAAATAAAAAAATTTAAACAAAACTCAAAAGTTTTGAATATACCGGTAGTGTGAATTTTTTTCAAAAAATATTTTGCCTTTTTATGAAATGTGTATATCAATTACCGTGCACCTGAGGAGTGTAAATCAGATTTCAGCCTTCAGAATGTTGCTCTATAGAATCCTAGTCCTGCATTTAACTATATATATTTAGTGAATAACGTACCCCCTCTTGTAAAATATAAGGATATTATAAGTTACCGAGGAGTTTCTTGACTATATAAAAACACGAGGCTGTAGGCCGAGTGTTTTTATACAGGTCATGGAACTTCTAATATCCTTATATTTTACAAGAGGGGGTACTTTATTTATTTATTATAATACACAAGTTTCAGTGAGTCATGTGACAGAAATGACATCAGAACTCGCCGTTTATAACATGACATCAGAACTTACCGTTTATAAGGATATAATTCACAATATATTCATGGCTTTTGTGTATTGTTTGTGTGTATATATATATAGTGATGGGCGAATTTGCGCCGTTTCGCTTCACCGAAAAATTTGCGAATTTCGCGCGAAATTCGCGAAACGGCGAAAAATTCGCGAAACGGCGCCGGCGTCTCGTTTTTGATGCCGGCGAATTTTTACCGCGAATTTTCGCGGGCGTTTCGCGAATTTATTCGCTCGGCGCGAATCGCGCAAATTCGCCGAGAATTCGCGCCTGGCGAATAAAATTCGCCCATCACTATATATATATATATATATATATATATATATATATATATATATATATATATATACATACAGAGATTATTGTGCCATGTTGGAGTCATTATATTACTCTGGGATCACACATGGAGAAGAAGGACAGACATGCTCAGTGCTGGGAAGCTGCCTGTTGCTTCCAACTCCAAATGCAGGAGCAATGAACATGGAGCCAGAATTAAACACATCAACTGGGATTCTGATTGGGGGATTATTTTGCAATTTAATGAGCATTGGGCCCTGGAGAGCTGGGAAAAGTTTTGTTGAACAATATTGTTTTCAAGCATACAACCCTGATGTTGTTGGACTACAGCATTTCACTAATAAATCACAAAGGGGCAGGGTCAGACTGGGCCAGCTGGAAAAAACCTGGTGGTCCCTGGCCTTCATGGGTCCTTGTTGGCCTAGACCCCCTCCCCCAATTTGCTTGCCCCTCAAAAAAAAAACAATTTGTGGTGCCACGTGCTGGGGGTCCACAACCCGTTGGCCCCCAATGTCCAGTCCGACCCTGCAAAGGGGATCCACCTGCTTAAATCTCCTCTGCTAGGCTGGTTTTTTCTTGGTACTAATTTGATGGGGAAGTGGCTGAACCTCTCTAAACCAAGCACCGGGTGTACTACATGGAAGAGGCAGTCAGGGTTTGACCGGGCTGTAGAGAAACTGGGAAAAAACCCAATGGGCCCTGTGGCCCCAACCAACCAAGGCCCACTCCCTCCACTGGGACATGTGGGTTCCAGCCCCCCCCCCAATTGCAGCCGGAGAAAGTGAGGTCCGAGCTGTAAAGTGGTGGCAGGGGGGTGGTAACTGGGGTGGGGGGCACTGGAGGTGGTGGGTGCCTTTTTTTCTTATATGGACTATAGTTCCCAGCATTCCAGGCAGAGACATGCTCAGATTCGGGGAGATTAGTCGCCCAGCGACTAATCTCCCCGAACTGCCTCCCACTGGCTAGAATGCAAATCGCTGGTGGGATGGCAGTCAATGCACTTCGTTTTCCGAAGTTGCCCAAAGTTGCCTCACAAGGTAACTTTTCGTATGTTATAGAACAATTCTAAGCAACTTTTCAATTGTTTTTCATTATTTATTTTTTATAGTTTTATAGTTATTTTTCTTTTGATTCTTTGCAGCTTTCAAATGGGCGTCGCTGACCCCATCTAAAAATCAAATGCTCTGTAAGGCTACACATTTATTGTTGCTGCTAATTTGTATTTCTCTACTTTCTATGCAGACCTCTTCTATTCATATTCCAGTCTCTTATTCAAATCAATGCATGGTTGCTAGGGTCATTTGGGCTGCTTAAAATGCAAATTGAAGAGCTGCTGAATTTAAAGCCAAATAACTCAAACATAATAATAAATTTTTTTTAAAAAATTGCAAATTATCTCAGACTATCACTCTCTACATCACACTAAAAGTTATCTGAAAGGTGAACAACCCCTTTAACACCGGCGTCAAAATTGAAGCCAGCAACTTTTCGGACGCACGTTCAAAATTGATGCGTTTCGAGTTTCACAAGTTTCCCTTGAATTTTTTGACGTTTCGCGTGAATTTCCCGTGAAATCGGCATAAAATTCTCGAAAAAATTTGTGAAACTCTAATTTTTTTCGGCGAAACAGGAGAAATTCACCCATCACTAGGGATTCGCATGTTTGATAACTGTAACACCCCACATAGCGAAGGTTGCTACAGAGATGGGAGGAATGATGTCATAATAATAAAATAAATAATGAGGCATTATTACTGAGATGAAAGAAGATGCTGGCTTAGCACAAATCACTTCCTCAGTAATTTATCCTCCTTCTTCAAGGAGTCTCTTATTGATTGCGACTGCATTAGATACACAAGTCATTTCATCAAAATATGAAGCACATTAAACCGCCCTTGTGACCACAAAGGCTGACACTTGCTGAGAAGCTTCAGAGTTTATTTTCTCTGCAAATTGCCTTGGACCCAATAATGGCACCCAATAAACATATAGGATTATGGTCACATGGCTTAACATAATGTGAGACTTAACATAATGTGCAATAAAATGATTATAGCTAGTCAAGTATATTGTTAGAAACGGTTCTTTGTGATGTCATCATTTATGAAGGGTATCCATAACATGCCTTGTGCCTTCACATGGTCAAATAACTGCTCAGTGGGGTTCATTTACAAACAGTAGGCAAATTTGCACCTGGGCAATAACCCATAGCAACCAATCAGTGATCAGCTTTTTTCAGCCAGCAGCAGGTTGAGCACTGAAAGCAATCATCTGATTGGCTGCCATCGGTTACTGCCCAGGTGCAAATTTGCCTACTGTTTATAAATGAGCTCTAATATCCTTATCATTTACAGTAGGGGGTACGTTATCCCTTATAATACATGAGTGATACTCAGAGTTCCCTGTATAACTCAGCCTGCAGCCTTGTGCCTTTATTTGGTCACAGAACAACCCCTCAGTGACTTCTAATATCCTTATCACTTACAGTAGGGGGTACATTATCCCTTATAATAAATGAGTGATGCTCAGAGTTCCCTGTATAACTCAGCCTGCAGCCTTGTGCCTTTATATGGTCACAGAACAACCCCTCCGTGACTTCTAATATCCTTATCACTTACAGTAGGGGGTACATTATCCCTTATAATAAATGAGTGATGCTCAGAGTTTCCTGTATAACTCAGCCTGCAGCCTTGTGCCTTTATATGGTCACAGAACAACCCCTCAGTGACTTCTAATATCCTTATCACTTACAGTAGGGGGTACATTATCCCTTATAATACATGAGTGATACTCAGAGTTTCCTGTATAACTCAGCCTTCCACCTTGTGCCTTTATTTGGTCACAGAACAACCCCTCAGTGACTTCTAATATCCTTATCATTTACAGTAGGGGGTACATTATCCTTTATAATACATACGTGTTTATCTACTCTGTATGATTAAGCCTTCAACTTTGTGCCTTTATATGATCATAGAACCCCTTCAGTGATGTCTATTATCCTTATAATTTACAGTAGGGGGTACATTATTCCTTCTAATATATGAGTGATGCTCAGATTTTCTTGTATAACTCAGCCTGCAGCCTTGTGCCTTCTATGTGTTCTTTTTCTTTAAATTTCTCTTTAAACTGCGTGAGACCCGGTAATTGCACCCACTAACTGTATTATTATTAGGATTATGGTTATATGGCGAGAGAGAGGCTGAACATAATGTGCAATATGATTATATTCAGGGATGTAATGTGAAAAGAATTCACCAGTAGGACCGTTTGATCAAGTTCAGCTCCAAGAATGTTTTTAGCTTGGCCATATAGAGGATTCTGGGAGTTGTAGTCCAGTGACAATGGTATAGACCTGAGTATCTACCCCCCTTCAAAGCCTCACTATTGCTAGAGTCCTTCTGTCTCCAGGTTGCATCTTAGAGCTCACGTGTTTCCTTTAAATGAAATTGCTGATGCAAAAGACTCGTGGCAGTCGCTCGGCACAGATCAATGTTACTAAAGGTCTATGTTACCCGAATCAAGCTGAGCGCAGCTCATTGCTCCTGAGCACTCCTAATGGTTCCACAAAAGTCTCCAGATAATAATGCCAGACACAGCAGAATATAAAGGAGAGTCGCAATGAGGGATGAGGGAAATTAAAGAGTCATGATTCTTACACAGGGGGGAACAGTGCTGGAGGGCTTCTCTCTGCCTCCAGATATGTCTGCTGTTATTTATTGCACCTCTTTAGCTGACAATATCCTGCATTCTTGCAACTGCCACTTTCCCTGTGCTGATAGGGCCGCCTTGTGTAGCCTGGCAGTAACTACAGCCCTGATGTAATATTTTTAACTCCTCAATTATCTGCATTATTGCACCAAATATCCATGATCGGCACATAACTTCTCAATTGTACTACCTCTCCTGGTGGTTCAACCCTAATATGGCCATGCAAGCAACAATAGCTGGCTCTATAGCAACTCTACAATATACTCCATACAGGAAAATATGCGACCTTAGGTTGGACCACCCATTACTGAAAGACACACACAAAGTCTGGGCTATAGCTCTTTAAAAAGCTAAAGGGAACCCATTTATATCCTCACCATGCCTCCCCCTCTGGGGTAACTCCTATCTAGAAGACTTTACAGAACTACTGAAATAGGAATGCTGGCCAGAGTATGGTATTAAAATCCTAAAGGACCTACTGCAGGATGGCACCTTGAAAAGTTATGGGCAGATTAAGCTAACTAAACCCGAAAACCCACCAAAATTCTTTGCCTATCTACAACTACGACATGTATTCCACCAAAAGTTCCAACAACTGCAGCTGAACTATGATCCACCCACGATAGAGGGTATTCTCTGGGCCGTAGATCAGCGAAAATTGGTGACCAGGCCTAATAGCAATGAAACCACCTCCCTTTCAAGCTTCTTCTGAAAAATGGTAGGCAGTGGTGCCTACCCTAAACCCAGAGGACTGGGATGAAGCAACAACCAAAGCATATGACTACCTAATCTCGTCCAGAGACAGATTAAAACAGTTTAAAATCTTAAATCAATTATATTACTCACCTGAGCGACTAGCTAAATATCGACAAAACAATAGGGTGAACTGCCCAAGATGCCAGGAACCCAGGGCCTCATTCACATAATATGGTCATTCCCATGCATTCAACATTACTGGAGGAAAGTGGTGAGAGAACTACACTCCAGTCTAAGCTTCCCCCAAGTTGTCTCCCCTGAGGTCTGCCTGGTGGGAATTATTGACAATACAGTCCCTCAAAATAACCAAAGAGCACGCTCATATATTATGCTCGGAAACTGATAATCAGAAAGTGGATGTCAAACACAGTACCAGCACAAGGAATGGAGGGAAACTATAGCAACAGCACTGCCTCTCATTAAACTTACATATTGGCCCAGAGGCTGCCCCAAAAAGTATGATAATATCTGGCAAACATGGGAAGATGCATATGCATAGATCGTAGATCCCAACACCTGCACCTGGTATGTATAAGTCTCTTCTCGCCAGACCTCGGTAAACACAGTGAGGAAAAACCCAGGAAGAGTGAAAGAGCCACAGTGACGCGAGACGAAAGTGGGACTGTCCCACGAAAAGCAGGACAGTTGGGGGTATGATACTGTCCCGTGAAAAGTGGGGGTATGATATATGTGTAAGGATAAGTAAACCTTTAAAATAAGTGAATGTAAAATTGATGAGAGTGCTATTCTAAGCACTTTTGTTATTTACATGTATTATTTATTTTGTTTTTATTCCAAGATATTAAGGGATACATGTACTGTTAATATGAATGAATTTTGTTCCAACAGCGCCACCTGCTGGTCAGTTTCGGACCAGTCTGACCACCAAGTAGTCAAGGAAGTTGTCAGGAGAAAGAAAGAGGCTGCTCTGATGTTCTTCTGCTTAGGAAAGATTTAAGAAAGGTTTCTAATTGTTTCCCTAAGCAGAAGAACATCAGAGCAGCCTCTTTCTTTCTGACAACTTCCTTGACTACTTGGTCTTGTCTCACTGTATTCGCGCATGTACATGGCTCCATTTGCACATGGGAGGCATTGCAGTATGTGGTCCGGAGGGGACCCTGGACAGGAGTGCAGCCAGTCCGACCCTGGCTGCAGCTCCTTCACAGCGATTTACAAATCAAGTTATACATTCATACATATATACATACATCTGCAATCCAACGGCTGGAGTATACTGATACTGGGTCAGAACCTTCCTCTGCTAAATGACAGCCGAGGCCCACCAGGGTTAAGCACAGACCAATATGTGTTAAAGGACAACAAAAGTTAATAATACTATTATTAAAGGTTCCGAAGACCCACAGTGACTTTTCAACTCCTCTTCCATTTCCTCCCAGGGTCTTGGGAGCTGACCCCATGAGTAGTTTCATTGTATTTGAATCTACTCAAAGCAAACACTAGGGATACCTTGGAACAGGGTCCGCTGGCTGCCAGGGGTTTAAGCAGGGCTACTACGAGGCAATACAAGGCCCTGTTTTACGTAGTTAGTAGGACCCTCCTCCCCACGTGGCCTAAATTATTGGCCGAAAATATTATTATATATTATTATATACACATTGGTCACCTGAGCCCTATAATGAGTGCCATGTCAACAGGACAGGGCCACTCCTGCCAGTTAAAACCTTGCCTCAGGTGGCAGATAAGTAACTTTAAGAGTTGAATTTCCATTTTATTAAATTTCGGAATTTGTTTTTGAATTACATGAAAATTTGGCTCTTCTAGTGCAGAGAACAAAATGGTGATGCTGCCTCCCCAACCCGCCCTGAAGCCATTGCTTAAGTGCCAAGTGCGTAGAGTCTGGGTAAGAACTTCGCCTCAGGCGGCAGCGAGTAGCCAGTTACCAAGATCTGCAAAAAGTAACCTCTAGTAACTCCAAGAGCCGAATTTCCATTTTCTAAAACAAAAATTTGGAGCTGTTCTCTGCAGTAACGATGTACCAGCTCCAATGCCGAAGCTCGAGCGCCAAGTGATTGAGTGGGGGGGCTGCATTGTGGGTGCAACCTTAGAAATGGGGGGTCGCCAGGCAGGTGCAACACTCCTCTATAGTCTGCCTACAGTTATCTCCTATAGTTTTGCTTTGGAAGGCTCCTTCCTGTCCAAGGTGCCCAATCCAGGCTTATGAACGACTTTAGAGCCTGCTGCATTTTCAGCATCACCGCAATAACAAATCTCTAATTACCTAGAAAAAGGGCGCTTACCCCAGTTTCCCAAATGATTAATGGCTGCTATATCATCAGGTGCTACACTTACAAATAAATGTTAACATAACCCATTAATAGGGCAAAACCACTAAAAACCCCGGGGCACTAGTGGAATCTCCCAGTTGCATTTATAAGACTCCTATTTTCCCTTCACCAGGTTTGAACCTCCTGGATTTGACAGGTGGAGCCCCAGACAATAAACAGGTGTATGTAACCTCATCAACATTGATTTTTCATTACATATATCTCATCGGGAAACCCCTCTCTTCCTTCCACAATAAGTGAAGTCAATGACGATCACATGACCCCCCCCTGTTACTGTTACTATATTTAGCCTATTTCTTTTCACTGAGGACTAGGGCAGCTATTTATATCAAGCTCTTACAGTGCATAACATGCATGGGGGGGGGGGAGGATATATAGACCATATGAAATAAGGTGACCTTGCCTTTAAAAAACATCGTATTTGTGCATTTTAAATATTCATTTTTATTTACTGATTTATTTTTGCTTTATTTCACTTTTGCATTAAATCTGTTTTTCTTCCTGGAGTATGAGCCTCGGATTCCCCCTCTCTTGCTGCTGCCATGGTTTCATTCTTATATTCTATTCATTTCACAAATGAGAAGGACCCATTCATTATACTGATGGGCGAATTTGTCCCGAAAAATTTGCGCGAAATGGCGTAAAATTCGCAAAAGCATTGAAGTCAATGGGCGTCAAAATTATTTTGACGCGCGTGAATTTCGATGCCCGGGACAATTGTTATATGCACACCTATTTTTACCAAATGCATTAAAGTCAATGGGCGTCCGAATAATTTTGACAATGTTTCTGCGTGCGACTTTTCTGACGTGCTCCCAATTTTTTTGATGCGGGCGCTCTTCACAGCTGTTTTGCGAATTTATTTGCCGACGGCGAAGCACGGAGATTCACAGTGAATTCATGCCTGCCGAATTTATTGGCCCATCACTAGTGTTTTATTAACCCTTTGACACACAAGTCTTGAATTGATGCCTAAGGAAGATGTCTATAGACTGCTGCTTCTTTTCACAATATGTTTTTTTTGCTATTTTGTCCTAAAACTGCTATGGTTTTTTTTTTTGTAACAGGGCATATATCCCATTATATATCAGCATTCTGTTGCGTGTTTCTAAGGATTAATAACATTGGAAGCTGTAGTCCAATAACTACAGAGATCTGTTCTTAAAGCAGCACTGGAAATAAAAGATTTTGCAATCCCTAATGCAGAAGGATCCCCCAGTGAGAATTCTTTTTGTTCTGGTTTAAAGGATAAGTAAACCTTTAACATACGTGAATGTAAAATTGATGAATTATTCTAAGCACTTTTGTCATTTACATTCATTGTTTATTTTCTTTTTATTCCAAGATATTAAGGGATACATGTGCTGTTAATATGAATGAATTTTGTTCCAACAGCGCCACCTGCTGGTCAGTTTCTGATCAGTCTGACCACCAAGTAGTCAAAGAAGTTGCCAGGAGAAAGAAAGAGGCCGCTCTGATGTTCTTCTGCTTAGGAAAACAATTAAAATACTTTCTCAAATCTTCCCGAAGCAGAAGAAAATCAGAGCCGTATCTTTCTTTCTCCTGATAACTTCCTTGACTACTTGGTGGTCAGACAGGTGGGAAACTGACCAGCAGGTGGCGCAAAAGTCATTCAACCTAACTTACTTACTCACTTACTATGTACATCCCCTTTAAGGAGACATAAACTGTTCCAATGTTTACTAGACTACAAATAAAAACATACACCAACATTTTGCCTGTGGCCCTGATTTTCACAGACTTAAAAGGCCCTGACCATTAATCCAGCCACGAGTGTAGCTATAAGGACTGCAGCACTCACGTGTAACCAGGTATTAACTTGTAAAGTGTAAAAGGCCAGTTTCGGTATCAGATACACACAAGTCAATAGGGGTCCCTTTTGACACACAAATTTCCCAAAATCACCATTCATTATAAATACTTCTTCAACAAGAAAAAGGTGAAGTGGGGACTATATTCATAGCTTTGAATGGCTAATAATGACACAAGTCTTTTAGCCTACCAAGGCAATCTGTCTAAAGAGAAACAGAAGAGAAGACTAGAAGGAGAAAGGCAGGGGTGAAGTAGACTGGAAAAGGGGGGAGCTTGAATAAAGAGAGAGAGAGAGAAGAAAAATGTAGAGTCATTAAAGGGCAAGTCAACCCCAAAATAAATTTGCCTAATTAAAGAATACATAACTCCAAGCAACTTTGCAATATACATTTTTAAAAAATTTCAATGCTTTAAAATTATTTGTAAAAAAAGTCTGAGCCGCCAGGGCAGAGAATAGACAGGGACAAACAAACACTGCTTTTAAGAGCAATACATATGCCAATAACTGTAAAACCATAGAAAATGTGTAATGATATTGTAAATTTCCATTTAGGATTGGTTCAGTAGGTGGCTTCCATGAGAGGATAATTGTTTTCCTAGCATAAAAATATAGGAGTTTCAGGAGATTGTGCCGGTACCTGTCAGGCACTATATGTGATGTTTATACAAATGGCCTGTAGATGTCACTGTGCTCAGACTTATACTGTGCATACTTCCTGATAGCTTAAAAGTGAAAGTTACTGTTGTGTAATGGCTGCATGAGCCTGCTAATAAAGAACTGTTATACTCTACTCATCCTGGGCTACCCAAAACAAAACACTATATTTTCCACCAGCCCCAGGATTCATATCTCTGGGGATTGCACATGTGACATATTGTGGGTTTGTTCTATGAATGTTGTTCCTTTGCCTTAAATGTATCGATCAGTGGGCAGGTCCAGAAAGCATGTATACATTTACCTGGGCTAACTCACCATTTAAAACGTAGGTTGTTTGACATAAGGTCCATAGAAAGAATTGCCACTTTTAGCTGACCATTGAAGGAATACACATCATCTACACAATGTTGCCTCTGCTTCCCACCAAAGGATGGGACCAAAACTCATAGATACAAGGAAATTCCAATCCCCCTTACCAGCACGAATGAATGTAAAGCACTTGTTACTGAAAGTTAGGTCTCAACAACCAGAAAACCCCATCATGCTTCTCAAGCCCTTGAGCTGATTTTGGTACAACATTTTTAGACTCCTAAAAAGAGCACAGCTCTTACAGCAACACCAGTAGACCTGTGTGCCATTACTCTAAGATGGAAGCTCCTTTCTTCTAACATCAAGGGTTGTCCTCTGGAACAAGCTAGTAGTTATTAAGGCGCCAGAGTCTTTGGAAAGCATTTAGCTCATTGCTGTTGTTTAGCCCATGGATTGCTTACATCCACAGTGATTCCATTAGATCAGAAATCCAGTCCCTCAAGCATTGTATTCTACATTTCCTGCCTTGGAGAGACACAAAAGCACTTATCAAGAAGATGTTAAGTGAGGGCAATAACAAGACCCTAAAAGTCACCAAATGCATCCAAATTATAAAGACAAAAACAGTGCCTAGTGCTCTAGAATGGTGTTTCCCTTCCTTCTCTGCAAATTCAACTACTCTGCTTTTCTTTCGTTGTCTCAGGTGCCCAATAACATTGGAACAGAAAAGCCTCTCTTCCTGGAACAAGATGTTTAGACTCACAGCTTTAAATATGCATGAAACATTCTTATGGTAACAGTAGGTGACTGAACAAGGTGAAGAGACAGCATTTCTCTATTTCTATCCAATGTTTCATGAACAATTAACCCCTGGTAAATCAAATCTGGACTTGATGAGTTCCAAATCCCCAACCAACCATATGGGACAGAGGATTGGAAGACATTAACTGGATTTTGTGTGGGATCAGAGGAAAATATCTTGTGGGATTTCATTGGTAATGGAATAAAAAATCCACATTAGAGGAATGAAACAATAGTTTTTGCCCCTGCTTAATCAGTACAATATTCAAAGAAAATGGATGGATACCCTTATTCACTTCCAAATGCTAACTAATTAAAACCAATTCATTAATAGTGAAGCTGATCAGTCAATGCAATTTAAAGAGCTATAAATTATTAGGATGTGACATTAAAAAGGAAAACTTATTTGACCAGTGTACTCAAATTCAAAGACTAAGTTTAGAGAAATAGGAAATTTCAGATGGTGGAGTTGTACCAACTAGGGACACACCCACACATACTTTCTTTCTTTTATGTGGTTTAGGGATGCACCAAATCCAGGATTTGGTTTGGGATTCGGCCAGGATTCGGCCTTTTTCAGCAGGATTCGCATTCGGCCGAATCCTTCTGCCTGGCCGAACTGAATCTGAATCCTAATTTGTGCAAATTAGGGGCGGGAGAGAAATTGCGTGACTGTTTGTCAGAAAACAAGGAAGTAAAAAATGTTTTCCCCTTCCCACCCCTAATTTACATATGCAAATTACGGTTCGGATTCGGTTTTGTATTCGGCCGAATCTTTCACAAAGGATTCGGGAGTTCCAAAAAAGTTGATTCGGTGGATCCCTAGTGTGGTTATAAACGGCTGCAGGGCAGGTAGTGGGTCTCGAGTGGCAGGGCCCCCTAAATTTTCCCAGTCCGATTAGCTGTCAAAATCTCCTGCTCGTTCAGTCCCAGTGCTGCTTAGAGTAAAGGCCCAATCACCAGTGGTCGGCACTGGTTCAGGGTTCCAAGGGTTGGTGTCCAGTGATAATGCATTAGATAAGAGGAAAAAAAGGATGTAGAGTTGGTAAGTGAATGTAAAATTGATGAGGGGGCTATTCTAAGCACTTTTGCAATGTACGTTCATTATTATTTTTTTTTTTCATTCAAAGATATTAAGGGATACACGTGCTGTTAATATGAATGAATTTTGTTACAACATCGCCACCTGCTGGTCAGTTTCTGATCAGTCTGACCACCAAGTAGTCAAGGAAGTTGTCAGGAGAAAGAAAGAGGCTGCTCTGATGTTCTTCTGCTTAGGAAAACAATTAGAAACCTTTCTCAAATCTTTCCTAAGCAGAAGAACATCAGAGCAGTCTTTCTCCTGACAACTTCCTTGACTACTTGCTGGTCAGACTGGTCAGAAACTGACCAGCAGGTGGCGCTGTTGGAACAAAGTTCATTCATATTAATAGCACATGTATCCCTTAATGTCTGGAAATTTTAAAAAAAAAACATGCTTAGAATAGCACTCCCATCAGTTTTACATTCACTTATTTTTAAGGTTTATTTATCCTTTAATAATGCCTTTATTTGGTACATGTTCATTCAAGAAATGGAGTGTTCTCTTCTTGCGGAGTTATCAGTGGGAAGTATCCACTGCTAAGGAGCCTACATCTGAATATGTCAAACCCAAGAGCTGAACTGACTACTATTCAACCAAATCTGTGGTTGAATTGACAGCTGGTCCAAGACTCTCCTACTGACTAGAGCTCCATAGCACAGGATAATTTACCATACTATTATATTGTGCCCTGCATGCTTAAGATGATATACAGGCAAGCACAGTAACATGCCTAAAACGGCAGGTGTAACCTAGTATAAGCGAAAACAGGAGACCTCGGGGATTAGAAACATAATCCCAGTGCTGGGTTACTCTGCAAGCAAAGGTCAGGCCTGCTGGCAACGTTAGTAATGAGTCTTGTAGGTAAATAGAAAGTAGACAGTTTCTACACAGGAGGTTTGCCCAGTTGTATTTACCAAACTATCCTGAATTTTTCCATTACAATTTTCATGACATATAAGTGAGAAGTAATGGTTTTGCCCTGCACTGGAGGGGACCCAAACTGACTTATACCTTCCCTAAAATCAACCCTTTAAACTACATCCAGCTCCCCAAAATAGAAATCCCAAAAACGTAATTAAAAATTCAATAATTGTGTACTTGCAGTCATCTTGGTTTTCTCTGAATGAGATTACTGTGAAAATTTTACTCATGACCTGCCAGAGTTCTAGAGAAATTTCCGGTGGTCCCAGAACCTTGTAGGCCCCCATCCGTTTCCAGTTTACAACTCCCATCAACCTTTTCTTCAGCATAGGCTTATATAACACCTATACATTTTTTTTTAAACTATTCACTATGTACATATGAATGATGTGAAAGTGGGCTCTGGATATCGGTTGATCTGGTGGAGACAAGAAGGCCCAGCCCCAAGCTGGTGAAAGCCAGGTCAAGACTAAGATACTCTTTATGGTAAGAGGAACTTCCTGATTTCTGATGGACAGTACCAGATTGTGTAGCCCATAAAGTGTTTTTGGAAGGAGAAGTGACATTGTCTAAATGACCCTACCTAATAAACTGGAAGGTGGAAGGTATGCTTATTTTTTCCAAGCTCTTCGCTTAAACATTACATATGCCTTGTTTAAAACAGCCTCCGCTGTTTCCACTCCCTGCTACCTCTACTCACAGTATATTCCATTTTGAAGTGTTCCTGTTTATGAATCTGTCTTAAACATGCAGAAGTGTGCAGTGGAGTTCACATGAGCCATCTTCTCCTTGTTTGAAGTTCACAGGAACCATCCTCCACCTGTTTGGATCCTCTTTGTTCACTCCACTTACGCAGAGTCTGCAGGAGAATGCACAATTGAACTCAGAGACATGGGTTCAATGCCCCAATATAGGTCTTTCTTGGTAAAGCTCCTGGGTGCTCCTTAATGGGTTGATTCTCCATTTTTCACCTCCTGCTTTGACTCGGACTTCGCTATACAGTGCCATGTCTGAACTTTTTTCCTGTTTATGACTATGAACTCTCTAAAACCCATTGGATACCGCTGACTTCCTGTATACAGCTTCCTTCATGGTCCTGACTCCAACTTCTATAAAGCCAGTAGGCCCTGGCGATGTTGATCCTATAGTGTCATGTGATGTATATATACATGTATATACCATGGTCAAGGGTCATCTGGATAAATCTCTCTGGGCATGGTCAAGGGTTATCAGGATGAATCACCTTGGATCCTTATGGGAGCCACCTCTTAACCTCATGCTTATAGGTGTACTGCAAGACATAAAAAGCAGGACATAGATCAAATAAATTGCTTATATACAATGACATTTTAGTGGAGTTGTAAATGCATATCAACAAATGTCGCAGTTTCTGTGGTACCCTCAGACGGCAATAAGTGGTCTTTGAGCCGGCATTCTATCCACTCTTCTGCATAGTTACACATGGAGGCATTGGCTGGTGATGTCACAGCTTGATGCGTTTCGCTGTACGACTTCTTCAGAGACCTGCTCAAGTAGGTAGGACCTTTCTTCTTGACGGTCAAATTTGTTAATATTTTGAAGTTGACTCACTATCTGAAATCTGTTATTATACTTACCTTACATGACGTTACACCATCTTTACAGAGAACATTCAATTTGTTTGCATAATTAATCCCTTTCAGAGTGACACAGTTGCAAACCCACACTGACTAGGGCTAATTTAAACAGGAGCCAATCAATTTATTAGGGTAATTTGGGCCAGTATGCCCTATCCATCTTCATTTCACCTTGGACAGTGGTTTCCAAACTGTGGGGCTGAGCCTCCTAGGGGTGCTCATAGCTTTGGTTGGAGGTCACAGACCTAAGAATTAGAAACCTGGAAGCCCAGCTTGGAGGTCAATTACGTCAAAAAAACAAGGAGGTCTATTCCAGACCTGCAAGTGTATAGCTCAGCTCTGGAAAAAGTTGATATCTAACCCACCAACTGTGGTTAGAACAAATGAAAATATAGCCCTATGCAATATGTCTACACCAAACAAGCAGCCTCCAAAGGTATGGGTTCCTACCTTCCATTACTACTACCCAACCTCCAAGACCAACTAATGCCATCATTGGGTACTCTTCCCCACCCAATGAGGAAAAGTTTTAAACTGCACACCCGTAATTAGTACTTAGTTCTGTTTAGATTTACTGTATGTAATACTTTGGTATTTTTTGTAAATATTTTTGCTTATTGTTACCTACCACCTATGCTCTACCTGTTGGGTGACTGTATTACTGGCAGAGCAAGATGTTTCAACATATTCAACTGTATGGCATTTAATCAATAAAGGTTAACACTAGGGTGAATACTTCTTTATTGCCCTAGATATTCCTGCAACTACTGTATGTACAAAGGCTGATTCAGCAACATTTGTAACCTTGTTATTAGGGATGCACCGAATCCACTATGTTGAATTCGGCCGAACCCCCGAATCCTCTGCGAAAGATTTGGCCGAAAACCGAACCGAATCCTAATTTGCATGCGCAAATTAGGGGTGGGAAGGGGAAAACATTTTTTACTTCCTTGTTTTCTGACAAAAAGTCACGAGATATCCCTCCCGCCCCTAATGCATATGCAAATTAGGGTTCGGTTCGGCCGGGCAGAAGGATTGGCCCAAATCTGAATCCTGCTGAAAAAGGCGAATCCCGAACCGAATCCTGGATTCGGTTCATTCCTACTTGTTATGAGCTACAGGGGCCCACCTAGAGCCTTAGTTGGGGTTGGGTTTTATAATGTGATCCCTGTAAAATTGTTTGCCCAAAATAAGGCCAACGGTCTAGGAGGTTTTCATGGACCTACAGTAGAAATGATGCTTATTATTATACCCATTCTGCAGATCACTAGTGAGGGGCGAATAAATTCGGCAGGCGCGAGGGGCGAATACATTTGTGACACATTTTCGCGATTTGCTGCCTGAGAATAAATCACCGGTGAAAAATCCGCTGCATCAAAAAAATTTGGGTGCGCGTCAGAATAATTGCTCACATAAAAATTTTCACGCATCAAAATTATTCGGACGCCCATTGACTTTACTGCATTTGGACAAAATAGGCGCGTGTATAAAAATTGTCGCGGGCGTTGAAATTGACGTGCATCAAAATAATTTTTATGCCCATTGACTTCATTGCATTTCGTGAATGACATTTTGCTGTAAATTCGGATTTTTTTCTGCGAAATGGGACAAATTCGCCCATCACTACATATCGCATCTAATCATACAGGGCAGATGTCTTTTCCACCGCATATCCTGTTGAGTATATATAGTAATGTATGTATGTATATATATATATATATATATATATATATATATATATATATATATATATATATATATATATATATATATATATATATATATATATATATATATATATATAGTATATATTATTAATAATTCAAAAGTGCACTTCCCTACTGGTCCAGATGGAAAGAAGATACCACATCAGCAGATCAGGCAACACCAGGTGGTGCTACTTTATGGGAAATACCTGTAGAAATGTAGAGCCTGGGTTATAAAAAATACTATTTATAGGCAATATTTTTTTAGCAGCTGGCAAAATATCTGTGATTCTGATACCTTGCTGGAAATGTATACATTTAAGGTATTTTTTTCTGTATACCTCGCACAATTGGCAAATTCACCAAGGGTACCGCTCAGCACATAAATGCTAAATGTACATTTTGGAGAGCACATCATTAATCACGAATGTATTTATAAACCATGTCCGTGTCAAACGAATAGCGGATAGAAGCCTCACTCATCGAAATATGCCAATTAATAAATCCCAGCCCCCAGGGCTATAAACAATGTGTCTGTTTAAAGGAAAAGCATTAACAATATCACATTTCTCTTGCAGGAATATAAAAATGAGTAATCACAGCTTCCCACACTGGAGTTGAACTGTGTCTCCTGAGGACCACCAGAAAATGTGACATTGATGTCCTAGTCCCACAACAATTAGATGTAGACAGTTCTAAATGCAATAGTTACTATTGAGAGAAACGGTGAATGTAAGGGCTGATGGAAATTGTCCTTGGAAAAGCATTTAACAATATCAAATTTCTCTTTCAGGAATATAAAAATGAGTAATCACAGTTTACCACTATAGAGTTGAAATGTGTCTCCTGGGGACCACCAGAAAATGTGACATTGATGTCCAAGTCCCAAAACAATTAGTTGTAGACAGTGCTAAATGCAATAGTTACTATTGAGAGAAACGGTGAATGTAAGGGCTGATGGAAATTGTCCGTGGCTGGGGTCACTAGCAGGGCCTCCATCAGGGGGGCACAGGGAGTACATTTGTAGCAGGCCTGGGCCTAAAGGGGCTAATTTGAACAGTGCAGCACAGCTGGGTCCCCCGAAGAGCCAAAGCCACAAAAAAGACCAGAAGTTAAAGATCAGAAGCTTCAAAAAGACCAGAAGCCACAAAAGGACCCGAAGCTGAAGCCCAGAACCTTCAACAAGACCCAAAGCCACAAACAGACCCAAAGTTTAAGCCCAGAAGCTGCAAAAAGACCTGAAGCCACAAAAAGACCCGATGTTGAAGCCCAGAAGCTACAAAAAGACCCTAAGCCTCAAAAGGAGCCTAAGGTAAGTTCCACTGAACACCAATGTGTTTTTTTCTTATTTAAACCCCTGGCCACCAATGTAATATTTTAATACTATATAGGCCCCTGACTACCAATATTTTTTTATTAAATATTCTATGGGGCTCTGGCGCCAATAATTTTTTTTAACTTATAGGGGGGCTCTAATCACCAATGATTTTTTTTAACTTGTTTGGGGGCCCTAACCACCAATGTTTTTTTAAAAAAACTTTTTTATGTGGGATCCTGGTTGCTGTATTTTTTAACCTATAATCGAGCACCAATGGCTTTTTATGGCCTTTTTACTGGGGTGTGGGGTGGGCGGATCTGGGGTGGGACTTGGGGCTCGGGGTGGGGTGGGCGGTATGGGGCCCGTGATTTCTGATGGTGGCCCTGCTCACTAGTACTAGTACTTGGGCATACCTCCCAACATTTTGGAAGTAAAAAGAGGGACAAAAATTTTTTTCCCGCATGTAGTGCAGCAATTTTTTTACCACACCCCTTTCTGTGGCCACACCCCCTAATTACCATGTTTGTTTTACAAAATTTGGCAGGTTATGAAAGTTTGAAAATATTTCTCCTTATCTAAACTGTGTTTTTGTGTCTCAAAATTGTTACAAAGTATCTTATTTGCACCTGTTAGCTGTTCTGGGCTCTCTGCTAAAAGCCAATTAAGTGAGAAACTTTGTTTCTTTTTCTGGCTGTTCAGTGCAGAGAAAAGAGGGACTTTCCAGTAAAAATGAGGGACTGCAGGTTGAGCTGTCAAAAGAGGGACTGTCCCTCCGAAAAAGGGACAGTTGGGAGGTAACTTGGGTGGGCCAGTCCAACCAAATTTGCCAGATATATTAACCTAGTGAGTTTTAGCTGTAAACTATTTGAAAACATTTTTTATTATTTATATTTTTAGAGTTATTTAGCTTTTTATTCAGCAGCTCTCCAGTTTGCCGTTTCAGCGTTCTGGTTACTAAGCTCCAAATTACCCTAGCAACCATGCATCGATTTGAATTAGAGACTGGAATATAATTAGGGGAGGGTCTAAATAGAAAGATAAGTACTTAAAGACGAACCTTCCCTTTTAAGGACCAGTAACATCAAAACATTTTTTAAAAATATTTGTCAGTATACATTGAAAAAAAAACACCAAGACAAATGAAACTTTAAAATTGCAAAGCCTTTATTAAGAAATAACTAACCGAAACACTTCCGAACCTCTTCAAAAAGGCGTTCGGGCGATCCATCGTGTGGCGTTCGTTTTCTCCTCCTTTCCTTCCTTATAGGAGATAGCCAGGGAGGAGACATCGAGTGCCGCACGATGGATCGTCGACCCTGTCTCCTTTTCTGAAGCGGAGCGGAAGCAAAGTTTTGGTAAGTTATTTCTTAATAAAGGCTTTGCAGAGTTGACTTTGCCACCTTAGACCAGGAGAAGTGCTAAAAAGATGCTAAATCTTCCTCAATCTTCTGTCACTTACATCATATCCTGTGTGTCGAAAATTCATCAGAGTTCAAAAAATTCTGGAGACTTTTCTTTTATTGAAGCGGAATTGCCTGCAAAAGTCCTGATTTTTTTATGGGTAACCGGTTTTCTCCAGACATTTCATAACATATGGAACATTCATTTTACAACGGGCTCATGTGCAGGGCGTTATATTAGGAATGCACTGAAGCCTTCGCAAAAGATTTGGGCGAATACCCAACCGAATCCTGATTTGCATATGCAAATTAGGGGCTGGAAGGGGAATTTTTTTTTACTTCCTTGTTTTGTGACAAAAAGTCATGCAATTTCCCTTCTCGCCCCTAATTTGCATATGCAAATTAGGATTCGGTTTGGCCGGGCAGAAGGATTTGGCCAAATCCGAATCCTGCTTAAAAAGGCCGAATCCTGTCCGAATCCCGAACCGAATCCTGGATTCATTGCATCCCTACATTAAATTAACTCTCTTGTCTTTATTAAGGTTCCCTGGACTTTTGTAATAAAAAGTGGTAACTTCAAGTATTTGCACCAACATTTATAATAAAGACGTCCATACAACTTTAAATTACCTGCTCCATGCAAATTTACCTAAGCGCAAGATCACTATCGAATTTTCACTAGGCACAAACGAACGCTAGCGCATCTTCACTATCAAATGCTCGCACTGCCGAAGTAAGAAGTCGCCAGCGATCGGCACCCAGGGCGCAACTTTGCATATTAGTGAATTAACGTAATGGTAGCGAATTTGCACCTGGCAAAGTGGTGCAATGTGTGTGAAGCGGTCGCTGGCGACAATTTGCCCTTTAGTGAATCTGCCCCATGGAGATTTACACAAATCAGGTGAATTCTCATTGGAGGATTATTTGCCCTGGAAAGCTGGGGAAAAGTGTTGTTCAGCAATATTGCTTTAAGCATACCACAATGAAGTTACTGGACTATAGCTCCCAGCATGCCTTAACCTTTGATCAGTTGTTGGAATTTGTAGTCGAACAACAAAAATTCCCTGTAGCATTTGCCCAAATTGTTGCGTTTTGCTGCCTGCAAATAAATTCGCTAAGCTACCGCGTTGACTTTAATGCAATTGGGCAAAATAGACGTGCGTCACCGGCGTTTCACAAATTTTTCAGGGAAACAGGACAAGTTCGCCCATCACTACCCACAGCTAAATGTAGACAATAGGCCCCTTTTAACCTTGATAATATATGAGAATTCAAGTATTTTTGGTTTTATAGTCATCAACAGAGTTAAAGGATAGGTAAACCTTTAAAATAAGGGAATGTAAAGTTGATGATGGTGTTATTCTAAGCACTTTTGCAATTTAAATTCATTATTTATTTTCTTTTTATTCCAAGATATTAAGGGATACATGTGCTGTTAAAATGAATGAATTTTGCTCCAACAGCGCCACCTGCTGGTCAGTTTCTGACCAGTCTGACCACCAAGTAGTCAAGGAAGTTGTCAGGAGAAAGAATGAGGCTGCTCTGATGTTCTTCTGCTTAGGAAAGATTTGAGAAAGGTTTCTAATTGTTTTCCTAAGCAGAGGAACATCAGAGCAGCCTCTTTCTTTCTCCTGACAACTTCCTTGACTACTTGGTGGTCAGACTGGTCAGAAACTGACCAGCAGGCGGCGCTGTTGGAACAAAATTCATTCATATTAACAGCACATGACTCCCATAAAGGGATACTGTCATGGGAAAAAAATTTCCAAAATGAATCAATTAATAGTGCTGCTCCAGCAGAATTCTGCACTGAAATCCATTTCTCAAAAGAGCAAACAGATTTTTTTATATTCAATTCAATTCAATTTCCCAGCTGCCCCAAGTCATGTGACTTGTGCTCTGATAAACATCAGTCACTCTTTACTGCTGTACTGCAAGTTGGAGTGATATCACCCCCCTCCCTTTCATCAGCAGCAGCCAAACAAAAGAACAATGGGAAGGTAACCAGATAACAGTATACTTATCATTTAAGTGCAATTTCTGCTACACTATTTTAAAAGTCAGAACTAGCAGGCCAGACAGATACTGCTTGAAATAGCAGCTACAACCTTTATAAAATTGAAATTGCCTTAGAATTACATTTTCTTTCATTGTGCAAATAAATTGTGATAATGGCGATTTCTGGTTGTGTGCCGGCGCTATTGGTTGATACTATTGGGTGATACTGGGCATGGTGCTGCCGTCAGTTCACAGTGAAGACAACATTGAGAAAAAAAATCCCTTCTCTATTGTTTAAAGGGATACTGTCATGGGAAAAAACATTTTTTTCAAAATGAATCAGTTAATAGTGCTGCTCCAGCAGAATTCTGCACTGAAATCCATTTCTCAAAAGAACAAACAGATTTTTTTATATTCAATTTTGAAATCTTACATGGGGCTAGACATTTTGTCAATTTCCCAGCTGCCCCTGGTCATGTGACTTGTGCCTGCACTTTAGGAGAGAAATGCTTTCTGGCAGGCTGCTGTTTTTCCTTCTCAATGTAACTGAATGTGTCTCAGTGAGACATGTGTTTTAACTATTGAGTGTTGTTCTTAGATCTACCAGGCAGCTGTTATCTTGTGTTAGGGAGCTGCTATCTGGTTACCTTCCCATTGTTCTTTTGTTTGGCTGCTGGGGGGGGGGAAAGGGAGGGGTAATATCACTCCAACTTACAGTACAGCAGTAAAGAGTGATTGAAGTTTATCAGAGCACAAGTCACATGACTTGGGGTAGCTGGGAAATTGACAATATGTCTAGCCCCATGTCAGACTTCAAAATTGAATATAAAAAAAATCTGTTTGCTCTTTTGAGAAATGGATTTCAGTGCAGAATTCTGCTGGAGAAGCACTATTAACTGATACATTTTGAAAAAAAATTTTTCCCCATGACAGTATCCCTTTAAGATCAGATTTCTGTAAGAAAAAAAAGAAATGAAGGTGCCATATTGAGGCATGGGATAGAAGTGCCAGACCATCTGTTCCTAGAGGCACCTTGGACAGCATGCTGATTTTTATGGGCATCACTGAATAAAAGAAAGCGAGCGGTATGGCTGCTTTGCAGAAACATTTGCTCCATTGGGCAGAACTGAATGCCAACCCAACAAACAAAACAGTGGTAACACAATGACAGATTAACACAGAACCTAATTGGAAAGTGCAAAAGTATGCGGCCTGCTCCTCTGCAGGTATTCTGTTGTGCTGCATTATTAATGTGAGGGTTAAGAGATTCCATGCAGTGTTAAAAGCTGCTTTGAAGCACTAATTTCTGGCACTGCTGCGAACAGGAACGGAACTGATCCGCGTAGGCCTGGCACGATTAAAGAATATTTCCTTAAAGGGATTCTGTCATGATTTTTATGATGTTGTTTTTATTTCTAAATGACACTGTTTACACTGCAAACAATTCACTCTACAATAAAAAAATTCATTCCTGAACCAGCAAGTGTATTTTTTCGTTGTAATACTGGTGTGTAGGTGCATCTCAGGTCATTTTGCCTGGTCATGTGCTTTCAGAAAGAGCCAGCACTTTAGGATGGAACTGCTTTCTGGCAGGCTCTTGTTTCTCCTACTCAATGTAACTGAATGTGTCTCAGTGGGACCTGGATTTTACTACTGAGTGCTGTTCTTATATCTACCAGGCAGCTGTTATCTTGTGTTAGGGAGCTGCTATCTGGTTACCAGGGTCGCTTCACCAATGAGGCAAGTTGATGCTGACACCTCAGGTGGCAGCACCCCACTATGTACCAGGGGCGGCAAAAATGCCGCTCCTGGTACTTTAAGAGCCGAATTTTCGGTTTTCAAACCGGAAATTTGGCTCTTCTAGTGCAGAGAGTGCAGTTAGACTCTCTGCGCTAGTGTACCTGGACCCCCTCAGGTGCAAAAAGGAAAGCACACGGTGGAGGGGGGCTTTATTTTTCCTACTTTCCCTTCCTTCCACCCCCCCGCCCACTCTATTATTTATTTCCCTGCAGCAGTCTTCTTCTACCACACTGGTACTTTAAGAGCCGAATTTTCGGTTTTCAAACCGGAAATTTGGCTCTTCTAGTGCAGAGAGTGCAGTTAGACCCTCTGCGCTAGCGTACCTGGACCCCCTCAAGTGCAAAAAGGAAAGCACACGGGGGAGGGGGGCGGCAGGAACTGCTGCTGCCTCAGGTGGCGGAGGGGCCAGGATCACCCCTGCTGGTTACCTTCCCATTGTTCTGTTGTTAGGCTGCTGGGAGGGAAAGGGAGGGGATGATATAACTCCAACTTGCATTACAGCAGTAAAGAGTGATTGAAGTTTCTCAGAGGACAAGTCACATGACATGGGGCAGCTGGAAAACTGACAATATGTCAGATTTCAAAATTAAATATAAAAAAATCTGTTTGCTCTTTTGAGAAACAGATTTCAGTGTAGAATTCTGCTGGAGCAGCACTATTAACTGATGTGTTTTGAAAAAAATGTTTTTGTCCCATGACAGTATCCCTTTAAGTGGAATCAATGTAAGTGTAATGATCAGGAGGTGGTGGGTGCGTTAGTGGATGTCACTATGATGCTAACATTTCCATATTTTGGACTGGAAGCTCTATGGGGCCTTGTATAGATCTCAATAAAGTCTAATGATGTGCCCTTTCCTAAGTGACTGGGACTTATATTACAGTGACTTATGACCAGGCAGCACTGCACACTCTCCCTCACTCAAACAGATCAGCTCATGGGCATCACTGAGACAGTATAGCATCTCCTGAACATGCTCTGCCAGTACAGAGGGATTATTATTTCTCAGCCAAGTCATACTGCATGCAGCACCTCTGCAACCGACCAGGAGAGAAGTATTGCACAACAGAGGGGGAATGAGAGACAACATATTGTGCTGGCAGCCCTTAGTATCATCCCTTGGACGAAGACCTCTTGCAGCACAGGCAAGTGCTACCTACCTACCTACCTACCTACCTGTGCCCTGCTTTCTTGCCGTCCATTATTCCTCTAGCCCTTGCTCGGTGTGTGTGTCCATCAACTAACCTACATAGTACAGAGATGTGAGCAGAGACAGACAGGATCAGTGTGACAACTGCAGCAGGGATACTGTCTGACTCTGGGCTGATGGGCTCTCATTAAAGGAAAACTATTGCGAAAATGAAAATTTAATATAAGCTTCATCATACTGAAATAATAAACTTTGTAAATACTATCAATTAAAAATTCTGTACCGTTTCTGAAATAATCAAGTTTATCTTCACTATCCCTCTCTCAGCATCTGTTTATCTTCATTCTGTCTTCATGCAGCAGTTGGGTGTCAGATATTCATTGACAGTTAGATCCAATATATCTTACAGGGGGGCTCCTTTTGCCTAGAAGATGTATTAGAGCTCACTCTATTAAACTCACCAGACATCATGTCTCTCTACATGCAGGATTTGTGCAAAAGGCAGTTATTTTGTTAGATTGTGTTTGTGCTGGAATCCGTTATTTGAGTGAGCTCTAATACATCTGCTAGGAAAGGAGCCCCCCTATAAGATATATTGGATCTAACTGTCAATGAATATCTGACACCCAACTGCTGCATGAAGAGAGAATGAAGAGAAACAGATGCCGAGAGAGGAATAGTGAAGATAAACTTGATTATTTCAGAAATGATGCAGAATATTGATTGATTGTATTTACAAAGTTTCTTATTTCAGTATGATATTAAATTTTAATTTTCACGATAGTTCTCCTTTAAACTGCCCTTCTGCTTAGCAGAGGCATTGGGTGGGAGGGTGAGCTAAGATGGGGGCAAAATTGGCATTTTAGTGGGTACTATTTGCATTTAGTCTGTACTATTGGAATTTAGTGGGAACTATTGGCATTTAGTGCATTATTGGCATTTAGCAGGCATTATTGGCTTTTAACCGGCATTTAGTGGGCACTATTGGCATTTAGCAGGCATTATTGGCATCTAATGGGCACTACTGGCATTTAGAGGGCATTCTTGGCATTTAACGGGCACTATTGGCATTTAGTGGGCATTATTTGCATTTAGTGGGCACTATTGGCATTTAGCAGGCGTTATTGGCATTTAGTGGGAACTATTGGCATTTAGTCGGCACTGTTGGCATTTAGCAGGCATTATCGGCATTTAGTAGGCACTATTGGCATTTAGTGGGCAGGGGGAGAATACCAGCATAAGGAAGGTGGCACAGAGCACATGCAAGTAAGGATGCCCTAGGCACATTGATGTAGGAATAGAAATGTAATAGAGAAGGTCAGGCTGGTGGGTGAGAGGGAAAGGGGCAGCAGAGGGGGTGAGGGTGATGGTCTCTGCTGTTTGGTGTTGGTGTAGTGTGTGGGGGCACTGGCATGTATTGTTGTATTGTGGTAAGTGGACATACACTGGCATTTGACAGTGCTGGAGGGGGTTGGTATATGAAGGTAGGGGGTCATTGCATACTTATAAGGGGCTTGTCGGCTGATTTTTAAGAAGGATGGGCTGCAGCAACTTAGCTCGAAACCCTGATGCCTGGGGGTCTGTGTATAAACACAAGTTAAAGAATATCCCCCCCCTCCCCAGCAGAGACATATGGCATCATCATCATCATCATCATGCTGACACAAGGCATTGGAAGAGCCCATGGTTAATATAGTAGCTGAAGCTCCAGCCTATGGAGGGGGATCTGCCTGCATTGCGTCTCACTATCACATCCCAACAGAGGGAGGCTCAGGCTGCTGCTGCTCATTCTCCTGCTCATTCTCCTGCTCGTTCTCCTGCTCAGCTCTGGCTACAAGGAATGGCCCTGCCCGGGGAGGCTGATGAGCCCTCTGCCTGCACCAAACAGCTCTCAGGTTTCTGCTGAGCCTGCAGCATCAATTAATGGCCCGAGTTTGCTTTTTACTCTTAATGTATTCAGCTTTCCCAATGGCACACTCATCATCGCTGCTCTAGAGGGGGGTTCTCACTTCAGCTCCTGGAATGCAGCAGCAGATCCCCGGCATTGGGGCAGCCCCACTCACTGCATTTCCGTGCACAAGAGGATGGACCCGGCGCACCGTCCCCTGTTATCCCTCTGAGCATCGGCAGCTCATTAACTACAATCGCTCCCCATAGCATGCCGTATGAATATTTCAGCAGGACTTAATGCTGGCTCTCCTGTAAACTGAGCTCGGTGTTAAAAAGGGGCACAAAAAAAAAAGTGGGTGTTCGCTGCATGCGCCTTCCTGATGCCGCGCATCCGTCGCAGCTCCCTCAGCGATTTCATCCTGCTCTGAGGCACGCAAGGTAAGCATCCCATTAGCTTCTGCCTCTATCCAACCCCCCACCCCCATGCAATCCATGCACTGCAGCAAAGTGATTTCTCTGTGTGTGTTTGTGTGAGTGCAAAGTTATCCCAGTGCTGGAATCTTACTGATGAGATACACAATCAGCTCTTTATTTTTCCTACTTTCCCTTCCTTCCACCCCCCCCCCCGTCCACTCTATTATTTATTTCTTTTTATTTCCCTGCAGCAGTCTTCTTCTACCGCACTGGCGTGTTCCACTGCTTCACCCAACACTGACAACAAGCAGTAGGGGAAGGCAGGAGAAAAAGTGCTGAGTTGGCAAAGACCCTGTAGCTTCCAATTCTACAGCATTGACTGCATGGCTGGGGGGACTGTGACAGAGCAGCAATGAGACATTCTCACAGTAGGACTGAGCAGCAGGAGTAAAGGAATACAAATTAGGCACAAAAAGTGGTGGAAGGGGGTGGGGGGAGGTCCGGTGGTGCAAGATTTCTGCGAAGCAGAGGGGGAGACTGTCTGCATTGGGTCTTAAGATAGTCAACCTCCCCCCCGACGTCAAAAGGATTTGTTGTTTTGGGGGGGAGAAGGTTTCTCTAAAAAGAAGGGGTACTGGAGCAGCAAAGTGAATACCTATAACAACTCCTCCTTCCCCCCTCCCCTCTGGAAAAATGACCGTAATCGCAGGGGAGAATATGGACGAGACCTCAGTCTTGCCCGGTCACCCTCAGGACAGCTACCATCCAGACCAAGATGACCACGAATGCTGTGAGAGGGTGGTCATCAATGTGTCCGGCCTACGCTTCGAGACCCAGCTTAAGACTCTCGCTCAGTTCCCCAGCACTCTGCTAGGGAACCCCAAAAAACGGATGCGTTACTTTGACCCCCTGAGGAACGAGTACTTCTTTGACCGAAACCGTCCAAGTTTCGATGCCATATTATATTACTACCAGTCTGGGGGTCGACTCCGGAGACCTGTTAATGTTCCACTGGACATGTTCTCTGAGGAAATCAAGTTTTATGAGTTAGGGGAAGAGGCCATGGAGAAGTTTAGGGAGGATGAGGGTTTCGTAAAGGAAGAGGAACGCCCTCTGCCAGATAAAGAGTTCCAACGCCAGGTGTGGCTCTTGTTTGAGTTCCCCGAAAGCTCGGGCGCAGCCAGGATCATTGCCATAATATCTGTGATGGTCATCCTTATATCAATTGTTATCTTCTGCTTGGAGACTTTGCCAGAATTAAAAGATGAGCGGATCTTCAGTCGACGGGTGAACAACAGCACAGTTTTCTACAAGTCCAACATCTTCACGGATCCATTCTTTGTGGTGGAGACCCTCTGCATTATCTGGTTTTCCTTTGAATTGGTGGTGAGGTTCTTTGCATGTCCCAGCAAACCGGAATTCTTTAAGAACATCATGAACTTCATTGACATTGTGGCCATCATCCCTTACTTTATCACCTTGGGGACTGAAATGGCAGAGCAAGAAGGTCCCCAAAAAGGAGAACAGGCAACATCTTTGGCAATCCTGAGGGTCATCAGACTGGTAAGAGTGTTTAGAATCTTCAAACTCTCCAGGCATTCTAAGGGCCTCCAGATTTTGGGACAGACCTTGAAAGCTAGCATGAGAGAATTAGGGTTGCTAATTTTTTTTCTATTCATTGGGGTCATCTTGTTCTCCAGTGCAGTGTACTTTGCTGAAGCTGAAGAGGATGAATCTCATTTTACAAGTATCCCTGATGCTTTCTGGTGGGCGGTGGTATCCATGACCACTGTGGGCTATGGTGACATGTACCCTGTGACAATTGGAGGCAAAATCGTGGGCTCCTTGTGTGCCATCGCTGGTGTGCTGACAATTGCCCTGCCTGTACCTGTCATCGTGTCCAACTTCAACTACTTCTACCACCGAGAAACTGAAGGGGAGGAACAGGCTCAGTTACTCCATGTTAGCTCCCCCAATTTAGCCTCTAACAGTGATCTGAGTCGACGAAGTTCCTCCGCAATGAGCAAATCTGAGTACATGGAGATTGAAGAGGATCTGAATAATAGCATAGATAACTTTAGAGAGGCAAATATCAGAACTGGCAATTGCACCATAGCCAATCAGAACTGTGTTAACAAAAGCAAGCTCCTTACAGATGTGTAGAGCGCAGTCCCATTACAGAATTATCATGACCACTTCCCTCTTTACAGGGCCACCATGAACTTAACCTTCAAAAATACAGAGGCCTAGTACAAATTAGGGGAGCAGCCCCCCCCCATATATACATCCAAAATTTCATAATCAGGGCTTCTCATTTTCCTGGGCCCCACCTTCCCTTCTCCAAACCCCAATGGTGAATGCTATATTTCGCATCCGCTAATGCACTGTTGCATTGCGAGTTTACGCTCAGTGAACACAAAAGCTTTCAGGATTAGTTAAAAAAACAAAAAGTAACTTATTTTTAAATGGAATTTTCTTTTTCTAAACTGGTTCCGTGGGAAATAAATCCCATCCTGCACCCAAACCGGTTATATTAGGGAAAGAATTAAATGCAACTTATAAATTATAAAAGAAAAAAAAAAAAGCCAAAAAAAACAAAAAAAAAAAACCCTTTGCCTGTTAATGTTAAATTCCAACCGATCATCACAGAGAAAATAAAAATTAACAGATATGCATGGAGTTCTATTAGATGTCAGCCAACCACGCAATGCATCCAAGGAAGTACTTGTCAATCAAAGGGTTCAGATGAAGTATGCAAACACTTGCAGTTTTTTGGGGGTTTTTTGTTATTGATCTGAAGAAGTGTATAACTTTCCAGTGAATGACTATGCACTTAACGATGACCTACAGATCCATGAAAGCACCTTATGAACCAATTCATGACTTTGCTACATCTTAAAAGTAGAGAGACTTATAAAAGATTTAAATACTTTAAAAAAAAAAACACAAAGGACAAACATCTGCCTTGCTGCTAAATACTTTCTTTTTTTTTGTAAGCAGATGGATTGGACTTAAATGTATTTTTTTTTCACGACTTGGATGCAAAATCGTATTTTTTTTTTTTTCGGTCATAAGCATGATTTTTTTCCAAATTTGAAATTGACTGTATTTATTTGGTAATCTTGCATGCTTGAAAATGTTAAACCTCATACGATAGGGGGTGGATAAGTTTTCTTTAACCCTTTAAGAGGGGCTGTGGCCTGTCCCCCCAAAAAAGGCAATGTGAGGGGGGCAGCCTCCCGTCCAACGCAAAGCATTGACATATATCATGTTTATTTATGATTTTCTTTTTCTTTTTTAATTTGCATTCACCTAAAGTGCATTCCTAATTTATTGAAAGTATTTTACAGTACTGTATGTAAATGCATATGACTATGTTAGACGAACTGGAACAATTTTTCTTTTGAAGATCAAGCATGTTCAGATACCCAGCATTTATGGGGCCTATTCGACTAAGGTTTAACCAGAAGTAATGCATGATATCAGTATTAAAAGATCTTTGTCTCATGTTTTGGGGAGCCAGGTGGAATTAAAGGGCCTACTGATTTTCCCGCAGTAATCCTCAGGGAAATATGTTATCCACTTTCCAGGCATAGATCTAAAGTATATAAATAGACACGTAAATATATATATATATATATAGAAGTAATTAAACTTAAAAGGGAACTGTATGGCCTCTTTATAAGTCAACTGAACAGCACATAGTGATACCTAAGACAATGTATAGGTTTACTGAACATGGTGCATGATTAGGGTTGCAGAATGTAATGATCCCTTAACAATATGCATCAACTGCAGACCATCTGTTTTGCATCCTTTATTTGAGATCCATAGAGTTTTGCACTGCTCTAAACTTTACTATAAAAAAATGGAAAAAAAAAAAGACCAAAAAAAAAATAAAAAAATAAAAATCTGGAGAGCAGAGCGATGTAGATAGTTGCTAGTGCCTTTATCGTTTCATTGCAGAATTGCTGAAAGTGCCTCCGCGAACAGAGTTAAAAACGTAAAGCGATTTAATAGGAAAGGGTCAAGTGGGTTTATATCATAATTAATTCCCAATGGGTGCTCAGAGCTTCCCGCGTATCAGAGTGTAGATTAGAAGCCACAAAAGATTTCTTTAAAGCTGAAATTGATCTTGTGCAGGTCGTGAATTAACATCCGTTCTATACTGATCATTTGCCGGACGGAGACACTGATGCATTCACTCCAAGGAAAGTCTTTGCACTTAATTCCCTAGTTCTTGCAAGTATTGAGTACAGCTTCTTCCCCTGCAAGTTGGCACTATGATGGTCAACTAAAATGTATGCAAATGTTGCAACTCTAATTGATTTATATGCAAAAAAAAAAAAAAAAAGATTAAAAGGTTTAAAATAAACCTGGGATATTTTTCTTTTTTTTTGTAGCCAATTAAAGTGACTCAGGATGATGTCTATATATGAACAGTGTACTCGTATTTAAGTGGTGCATTGATTGTTTATTCCTATCTTCGCATGTAGTGCAAACTATGCATATATATCATCACGGAATGTAAAACCAGAGGATATTTGTAGGGCTGGATTTAGATAGCGGGCGACTCTGTGCCTGCTGCCGTTCATCGCCCCTGTCCCCTCCCCTTTATTTGCGTCAATTTTCATCATTCGGCACCGGAGCAATGGGGATTTGTGCACAAGAAATTTAAAAAACTATTGTATTTTCTGTGAATCCCTAGTACTTCCGAACCAATGTGGGTGTAGTTGGGCAACATGCCGCCCCCTAGAATCCTGCCACCCTACGCCCGGGCCTTGGTGGCCTTTCCACAAATCTGGGCCTGGATATTTGAATCCCAGATAATTACAGTAAAGGCCCCCATACACGGGCCGACAAATGCTGCCATCAGACTGAGTTGCAGCTTATTGGCCCGTGTGTGGGGCCCTCCGATGGGCTTCCCCAATCGATATCTGGCCAAAAGTTGGGCAGATGTCGATCGGGCAGGGTAAAAAATCCCGTCGAATCGCGGCCGCATCTGTTCATTAATGCGATCAGGGCCGGACTGGCAATCTGTGGGTTCTGGCAAATGCCAGAGGGGCTGCTATAAGGTCCCATTGAAAGTCAGTATTTAGTTGGCTGTTTGGGCCTCTGTGTGGGCTGATTGGACCTGATTGGACCTCTGTGTACCTGAAATGCCAGGGCCTATTTCAATTCTCAGTCCGGGCCTGAATGTGATCCAGTGATCCGACTGCCCGTATTACATCCAGGGCCCGCGATTGGATCAGCCCGATATCGCCCACCTCAATTGGGCGTATCGGGGAGAGATCCGCTCATTTGGCGATGTTGCCAACTGAACCTTTAACCTGGTTGAATCCATTCCTTCAAGTGTTTTGTGCAAGATGACATTATTCCATGCAGGTCAATTGTTTTGTTTATACTACTGGAAACTTCGAGCGACTTAGGAAAACAAATTGCTCCAAGTGCCATCCCGCTGGAGATTTACATTTCAGCCGGCGGGAATGCAGGGGAGGCAGTTCGGGGAGATTAGTCGCCCCGAAGAAGGGGAGATTTGTCGCCGGACGACTAGACTTTCCGAATCTGCCTGTGTTCCCTGACCCTAAAAAGCACCTCATTCTGGAGATTTCAATTCAATTTGAAAAAAAACCCCGAAAACATCCTTAGTTTATAAATATTCTTCAGTTGTCCTAAAATGGAACCCCCAGGATAACAAAAAAAAAATAACATGTGACATTTCCATAGGCTTTTTAATTTTTTCAAAAATTCACGGTTGACGTCACAATGAAGGGCTGATAGTTAACTATTAAAGATTGATTATCTTCAAAAAAGAATTTGCAAAGGAAATGACAGCTTTGCCAACTTTAAAGGATAGGTAACCCTTTAAAATAAGCGAATGTAAAATTGATGAGGGTGGTATTCTAAGCACTTTTGTAATTTACATTTTTTTTTTATTCCAATATATTAAGGGATACATGTGCTGTTAATATGAATGAAATTCCAACAGCGCCACCTTCTGGTCAGTTTCTGACCAGTCTGACCACCAAGTAGTCAAGGAAGTTGTCAGGAGAAAGAAAGAGGCTGCTCTGATGTTCTTCTGCTTAGGAAAGATTTGAGAAGGTTTCTAATTGTTTTCCTAAGCAGAAGAGCAGCCTCTTTCTTTCTCCTGACAACTTCCTTGACTACTTGGTGGTCAGACTGGTCAGAAACTGACCAGCAGGTGGCGCTGTTGGAACAAAATTCATTTATATTAACAGCACATGTATCCCTTAATATCCTGGAATAAAAAGAAAATAAATAATGAATGTAAATGACAAAACTGTTTGAATAGCACCCTTGAAAGATTTCCATTGGAAGTCTGTTACCATCTTAAATCCTGGTTGCCCTAATCTAATCCTGTACATGACTAAGGTAGGACACCCTGTACCAAAGTTCCAGTGCACTCAGTACCACAGAGATAAGCTGTTCAATAAATCTGATATGGTGGAATATAAGGAAGAAATAAAAGAGACTATCTAGGTAACTTGTTTTTTTTTTTATAGAAAAGTTGGGTTTCCCACAAATTAGATTTGTTTAACTAATGGACTTAATATTCTGCATGTGTAACAGAAAAGTGCTGCATGAACTGATATTTGGTTAGGGCTGGATGAAACAATTTGGGGAAATTTTAGGTGCGTGAATGATGCTTTTCTTGTGTGCATTGAAACCCTACATTTGAAGTACAGGGATAAAATTCATGAAACATAAGCATGCATATCTGGAAAATCTCTACCCCTTTTCTCAAATGTGCTCAAATGTCTTTGTAGACCTGAAGGTGCACTTGATAAATGCCTGTTATTACAATAAAAGTAATATTTTTTACATTTTATTGCTGAATGTATTATCTACATAGCATGAGTCTAAAATGATTGTATTAATAAAACCATGAAATCTAGGAAAGCACTTTAAAAATGGATAATTGAAGGATCTGGTGTGGATTATTTCAAATTTTCTTTCAATTGTCTAAAGATTTCCTCTTGGCATTGTGCATTGTTATTGTCTTGCCTCAGTTGAAGGCATCTAATATGACTTCTGTTTGAAGAAATGCTTGGCTTGCAGTTCTCTTACAGGTGGCATGAAATTGTTTGGAATCATTGACCATGGATTGAATGATTTTCCCTTCCCCGTTTGATTAATCACCTAAAAATTATTTGGTTCACTCATTCCTTGAAATATTGCCATGGATAGATTTAAGGAGCTTTGACTAAGCACCTAAAATAATAATTTGGTTCACTCATATTATTTTCTTGAACTATTGTCATGGTTTTGTACTTTCAGATGCATGGTTCTCAAAAGATAATTTTAACATGGTAGGGCGAATAGTCAATGTCGAATTCTGAAACGGGCAGATTTATCAAGGGTCGACTATTTGCCAGCTAAAACCTGACGAATTGGTGTTTTAGCCTATGGGGGACATCCTACAATAAATTTCGACTTTTGAAAATCAAATTTTTTTTTTTGGAGAAAAAACTCGAATTTGATTAAATTTGATTCAAATTCGATTCGAGTGTGCGGGTCTATCATATTCACCCAAATTTAAAAAATTCAAATTTTTTAATACATTTTTAATAAATTTCGATTTTTTTTTTTGGAATTTCGAGTTTATGGGAGTTTTCAGAGACTCACATAAATTTGAAATTCGACCCTTGATAAATCTGTCCCTAAGTCATCTGCCTCCAAGTAGGGCATATCTCCAGAGATGGCTTACAATTTGGGAACATATGCCTCCCTGGTTAAAAGCCATTGTTGGCAGGCAACACCACTTTTTTGATGCATCCGTTCATCGACATCAACGGCATGTCATGGATAGCAAAAAACATCTGCTGAAAGTACTTGAGTACTTTGTAGGACAAATGAGAATGTAGAGCAGAAACTTAGTTGAAGTTCTCTACAACTAAACTATGTTAAAGAAGGATATTTGCTAGGTTTTTTCTCTGCCCCAAATAAAGGGCCAATTTAAGACATAGCTTGTAATTATTGTGATTTCAAATTGTAAGTCGTCACCCGTGAGTTTTTTTTTTGTAAATATTGTGTGATAAACCATGAACAAATGTTTTGTTTTTTTTTTTTGGTGTGGAACCCAATGTTTGTGTTAGTGACTGCTCAAGGCCGCCGTCGAATAAATTTGCGAAACGGGTGTCAAAAAAAATGGACGCTGTCAAAAACGAGACGCCAGTGCCGTTTCGCGAATTTTTTGCCATTTCACTAATTTTTTGGCGAATCAAAACAGTTCAAATTTGCCCATCACTACTCAGCAGGTTTTAGTTGCCAAATATTCAAATTAGGACTGTCGAGAGTGTGATAAATCTTGCATTCAAATTTTAAATGCGAATTGGGGGATTAAAATTAGAATGTGTGAATTTTGAAAATTCAAATTTACAATTCGACCCTTGATAAATCTGCCCCAAAATGTCAGACTATAATTGTTTATTTTTTTATGGGTTTTTTTTGTTGGTTTATGTGGATACATGACCAAATAACATGTCAAAATATTTTTATATGGAAGCTGAATGTAACCTTTTTTACCTACCAAATTTATTTTGACACCCTGGAATTTCAGGGCATTCCATTAATTTGTTTATTTTCATTAGCCTGGTCAATTATTTAAGACCAAAGTATGTTTTTATTTATCTGAAGTGGGCTTTTTCTGAATTCAAATGTTTGACTGTGTTAATCATGCAAAATTATCTGCTCTTTTTATTGGTCAGAGAATTATTGGAAAAACCAAAGATTGTGAACGTTATTTTTAAATAAGTTGAAAGGGAGTTTGTTATGCCTTAAACCATGGCCCCTTTTCTTCAGGGGTTGGTGTGGAAAGGTTAAAACTTGACATCTGTATTGTTCGCTAACGAAACAAGAACTTACTCATTTTGGTTTAGTACTTGAGTACAGCCATGCAATGTTCCCTTATCCTGACAGGTATTTACTAGAACTTCAATAGGTCAGTCTTGTATTATTTTCTGATGATGACCTGTTACAACAAAAGATGTACAAATCTCTAGAAGTGACATTAATTATGAGTTGAAATGAGTTCCTGCTGGAATTAGAATTTTACCTTTTTTAATGCCATATCTCTTCTGACTATTTGTCAGTTGTTGTGTTGAGTAACCACAAGTACTGACAAGTTCTTCTGAAGGCAACTCATTGCCCCATAGCTACCATCTAATATCTCTTGTATTATTTTCTGATGATGACCTGTTACAACAAAAGATATACAAATCTCTAGAAGTGACATTAATTATTTGTTTTAATGCCATATCTCTTCCGACTGTTTGTTAGTTGTTGTGTTGAGTAAGCACAAGTAACCATAAAGTTCTTCTGAATACAACTCATTGCCCCATAGCTACCATCTAATAAAATATGTTTTGATAAGAACTAAATGTGACCATGCAGACATCTTGGCAGGTCTAAGTGGTGGGGTCAGCTTCTCAAAGTGGCAGTTAGTGGGTATACGCTACAATGGACAATGTTTCTCCTGTAGAGAGAATTTCTCAGTGTTGATCCTCCAGTTGAAACGAGTTCCTGCTGGAATTAGAATTTTACCTTTTTTTTTTTTAAAGCCATATCTCTTCTGACTATTTGTCAGTTGTTCTGAAGGCATCTCATTGCCCCATAGCTACAATCTAATAACATATGCTTTGATAAGAACTAAATGTGGCCATGTAGAAATCTTGTCAGGTCTCAGTGGTGGGGTCAGCGTCTCAAAGTGGCAGTTAGTGGTTATACTCTACAATGGACAATGTTTCTTCTGTAGAGAGAATTTCTCAGTGTTGATCCTCCAGTTGAAATGAGTTCCTGCTGGAAAAATCAGAAGGTAGGAAAAAAATACAAAAAATTTTTTTAGGGCATAGTAGACAACAGCCTAATATGTTTCGTCATGCCGGTTGGAGCACTTACCTATCAGTAAGTGCCCCAAGAGGCATGGAACGAGTTAGGCCATAGGACTGACTATATTAGAAACATTTTTTATTTTGCATAGCCTATTTACCCAGTTTTTATTTTTACACTGAACTGTTCCTTTAAAGGATAAGGAAAGCAAACAAGGCACAACAACAGTTACAAGCTAAAATGCCATTTTTATTCTTTAGAATGCATACCTTAGTAAACAGGTATAGACACTGTCTCTGTTTGTTTAGGATAGCAGCTGCCATATTAGATTGGTGTGACATCACTTCCTGCCTGGGTCACTCCCTGCTCACTCATAGCTCTGGGCTCAGATTACAGCAGGGAGGGGGAAAAGGAAGAGGGAAAGAGGAGCAAACTGAGCATGCTCAAGCCCTAGCCCTGGAGGTTTAAGCTGAAAACAGGAAGTCTGATACAGAAGCCCATGAGTACACAATAGAAGGAAAGAAATGTGCTGTTTCTTTTGACAGAGGACTCAGAGCAGCATTACTTTGAGGGTTTATTGGTGTATTTATATAGACCTTTCTGATAAAGCTTACGTAAAGTATTCTTTGTGTACTTATGCCATCTATTTTTATATACCTCTGTGTTGCTGTTTAACAGATAGAAAAACTCTGTGGTTGGAATCGTATTAAAGTGCACATTCAGGGCAACAAAACCATTGAAGCTTATCTCTGCAGCCTATGATCATTTACCATTAAAGGGGAACTCCTGCTTCCAGACCAAAATTTGATAAAGAGGCCACATTACACAGAAACCCCTAATATAGCCATCACAGTTACCTGTTTCTTCAAAACGTATAATAATAAATGCCATTTTCTATGCTGAAATCCAGCTGTTTAACACTTCTCTTTCTGCATCATTTGAAATCCTGGCAGGGAAGGAGGGACTAAACACTGATGTTACAAATTGTAACAACTTCTCCAGAGCTTACAGATAGCATGCAGGAACTACATAACCCACAATGCATTGCACTATGATGTTCCGTTCCTTATTGAAATCACATGTGCAGGGAATTGTGGGGTTTGGAGGATGCAGGCTGAGGACAGATTGCTGTTGATACAAAGTAACAGTAGTCAGACAGCTCAGCAAAGTAGTCGGACAGATCAGCAGAAGAGCAGGGGGCTAGGCTTAGGGAACTGTCAAAAACCATAAAAAATCAGGAAAAGTCTGCATATTTTTTAATTGATGTATATGGCAATTATTGAAATTATGTTCACTTTTCACAAAGCTTAAGTTATGTTTGTATGGAGTTCCCCTTTAAATTTGTACATCAGTTGCCATATTTCATTTACAGTACATGATCTTGGTTTGTCAGATTTTAATGCGTATCCCATTCTGAATTAAGGTGCAATATTTTAATCCACTTCTGTAGCTCGTGTCAAATTAATCATCTGTTCATATTTTGCATCTATTAAAGGTAATATTTAAGGATCTTATTCTGACCTATCTTGAGTGGTTATTGTTTTGGAATCATTGTGCTTTTTTCTCCCACTGTTTTTACTGCACGGCAGAAGGAAAAAACAAAATATCGGGGAAGACGTATAGTGATCCCTCTGGGATGTGTCCAACTTGTTTTTTCTCTGTTATAGAAAAAAGAGACACGAGCCTTGAAATGCCACTTGGTAATTGGTTTATTTCCAGTGAATTGAGGTGTATGTTTTCTATATGTAGTTGTCTGCCGCTCTGTTATGATTTTGGCAGTTTCTGGAGACATGAATCCTTTTTAGTGATGGGCGAATTTGTCCCGTTTTACTTTGGCGAAGAATTTGTGAATTTCCAGCAAAATACGGAAAAAAATTGCGAAACGGTGCCGGTGTAGGAATTCTCGCCTGCATCGGTAATTGTCATCTGCTGCAAAAACTTTGACGCCAGCGATATTTTTGCAACAGTCTCTCGAATTTATTTACCAGCGGCGAAATGTGGAAATTTGCAGCGAATTTGCGCCTGGCGAATAAATTCGCCGATCACTAATCCTTTTGTCATATGCAGGTCTGGAGGGCCGAGTGGCACTGTGATATACATTGTGATATACATTGCCCATTATTAATGAGGAATTGGTATGTTTGACATATTTCAGACTATTAACCCAAAGATATAATGGAAGGTACAACTGGGGTTACATGTACATCTAGACTACTGTGAAATGCTGTTTTGGGTCAACAGGAAAGGACAACCTACGGAAGAGCACTGGGGCCAGCAAAAAAAAAAAAAGATTATGGTGAATTATGACTTTTAATCTCATAATTATGACTTTAAATCTCATAATCATGACTTTAGAAAGTTGAAATTATGACTTTAAATCTTATAATCATGACTTTTAAATCTCATAATTATGACTTTAAATCTCATAATTATGACTTTAAAAAGTCGAAATTATGCCTTTAAATCTCATAATTATGACTTTTAAATCTCATAATTATGACTTTAAATCTCATAATTATGACTCTTCCGTAGTTATACTGTTAAAAGTCATAATTATGAGATTTAAAGTCATAATTTCGACTTTTTAAAGTCATAATTATGAGATTTAAAGTCATAATTATGACTTTCAAAAGTCATAATTCCCCATAATTTTTTTTTTTTTGCTGGCCCCAGTGCTCTTCCGTAACAACCCCACTATCATCATGATGTTGCTGAAAAATACTAAAGTAACATGATTGTTGATAGTATCACAGGGTTCCATATTCCATTGTTTGAGCTTCACACACAAACAATAACAGTACTATCATATGTCCTATAGAAAACAAAGGAAACCGTATGTAGCCATTTATTTGGAATGCTGGATACCCATAAAGTTGTCATTGAGTATCTCCTATCTGTGCATAGCAATTTTGTTATTGTGGTATAATTTGAAGTTGGACTCCCAATGTGAAGTCAAGCCTCATTAAAGGAAAAGGAAAGTCTAAAATAGAATAAGTCTAGAAATGCTGTATTTTAGGGATGGGCGAATTTGACCCATTTCGGCAAAAAAAAAGAAAAAAAAAAAAGAAATGTCGCCGATGCCCATTAAAGTCTATGGGCGTAAAAAAAATGTGTCACCCGGCAAATTTTTTTTGACACACGTCTTTTTTTTTTTTGGGCGCACAACACCATACAAGTCTATTGGCGTCATTTTTGCGGCTAAACAAGAAGAAAAAAATCGTCCATCCCTACTGTATTTTGTATACTAAACATAAACTTACTGCACCACAAGCCTAATCAAACAAATGATTTATGCTTTCAAAGTTGGCCACAGGGGGTCACCATCTTATAACTTTGTTAAACATCTTTGCAAGACCAGGACTGTGCACATGCTCAGTGTGATCTGGGCTGCTTAGGGATCATCATAAATGATCAAAACAGGGAAACAAACAAAGCTGCTTGAGTTCTGCATGGCTGAGAATTAAGGCGGGGGCTCCCCCTGCTGTTCATAAGTATGATTGTTTCCCTCCAGAGCAGTTAGGGACCATCTGACAATTCCTATCCACAGCAGTAAATGAAGGAAGAATTTCACTGCATACAGTCAGGTTTTTTTTATAAAAATGGTGCACATTTTTTAATTAAAGTATATTGGAGATAGGTTTCTTTTTCATTAAAAAAAAGTAAAAATGGGATTTTTTTTTTTTTTTGTCTTTACATGCTATTTAACCTACTTGACCAAAGCTTCAGCATGCATTTGCTGCTTGTCCTGGGCTTTAGTCAATATGTATCAAGTCTACAATATGTGCTCAAGTCTACAGTAGAAACTGTTACAAAAAACAAGTTCTACCAGTTCTTTCGCATGATTTGGCCACTGGGGCAATTATTTCTACTGAAGTCAACAAAATAAGACTTCTCTTTGCCTTGCCTGAGCAGTACAGCAAATCTCATCAATTAATAAAGGCAACAAGGTTCTTGGTGCAGTACCACCTATTATCCCATGTTGAGGAGATTTAATGAAGAACTTGGTTTTTTTAGTCAATTAAACCTTTTAACCAGTGCTTTTTTTAAGGGGTCCAAAAATTGTGACTCCCCTGCAATATGGCATATAGCCTAAATATTTTCTTGCTTCCTAAATTCATTTTTATGTCTTTATTTATGAATGACCTATTTCGTCAAAGCTAAAGATACCGCTGGTATGTTATGGGTTTGAGTTGCGTGAGTCAAAGGGCATTTAGAAAAACACTTTCCAGGGTTATATTTCTGATGCAGAACTTTTGCAGAAGGTTATCCATGGGAAATGCAAATAATTAGTATCTCCGTTTGGCCACTCATGTTTCTTGGAGACGTTAAGAGGATCCATGGGTTAAAGGATCATTATGATCATCAATTATGGATGAAAACAATAAACCTGGGTTTTTTTTCCACTTATCTTGCAGAGATAAACGAGTGATATGGTAGCTGGGTGAAGCTTTTCAAGTGTTTTCTAATTATTTGGCTACTGGGGCACTGTTTTGTTATCTATGCTTTATTTCTAAAGCTTTACATATCATTATACTTTGAAAGGGAAACCGTATTCTATTCTTTCATATAATTACAAATAATTTGGTGAATAAGAGTAAGAACACAAATAACCTATACCCATCTTCTTCTTATAAAAATGCAAGTGAGCCGTAGTGAGGAATTAAACTGTTTATACAGCAATAAATCGGCGTTCCTCCAAATCTCACCCTGTCACTACTTCATGCCCTTCTTGGGAGGGTGGGCAGTTCCACAGTTTGGGAACCACAGGTCAGTATGATAAACATTGTAAAAGAGAGAAAGACAAGCAAGCTCATTTGGGGCAAGATAATGAATATAACTAGTATAGGTAAATCTTACAACAACTGGACTTGCTGAGTAATCAATGAAGACGTTTCACTACTCATCCGAGCAGCTTCTTCAGTTCAACTGACTGGTGTGGGAAATTCTCGGCATATAAACTCTTCCACTAATCCAATCACAATGGCACATTGTAACTGTTCGGAGAGATGACATCTGAAATTCACAGAGGTTGAGGTTGCTTTGTAATTACTGTGATAGGATTACCAACGTGTCATGCAACTCCTAGAAACAGGTGTTACTTGTGAGAGTTGCATGAATGGATGTGTGAAATGTTCTGAAACTGCCGGGGTATAGATGTTAGAACAGCATTGTATGTAGCAGACAAGTGGTGTCGAAGGCCCCCGCCTCTGTTCAGGGATGGTTTCTCCACCTTGACATGAATGGACTTTGCTTTATGTTACTAAAGGTGTTCTGTTTCTTAAATGGTCCTTCTGCTCAGACCTGCTGATTTTGTTTCTGCTGTAAGACGTTGTTGCATAAAGTGCAACCCCATATGTTTTCATTATGCAAAGATCAGATTAAAGTGAACTGAAAACATATTTCCTGCACGGAATCTAGGAGTGAATTGAAGGATAAGTAAACCTTTAAAACAAGTGAATGTAAAATTGATGAGAGTGCTATTCTAAGCACTTTTGTCATTTACATTAATTATTTATTTTCTTTTTATTCCAAGATATTAAGGGATACATGTGCTGTTAATATGAATGAATTTTGTTCCAACAGCGCCACCTGCTGGTCAGTTTCTGACCAGTCTGACCACCAAGTAGTCAAGGAAGTTGTCAGGAGAAAGAAAGAGGCTGCTCTGATGTTCTTCTGCTTAGGAAGGAAAAAAAGTAGAAACCTTTCTCAAATCTTTCCTAAGCAGAAGAACATCAGAGCAGCCTCTTTCTTTCTCTTGACAACTTCCTTGACTACTTGATGGTCAGAAACTGACCAGCAGGTGGCGCTGTTGGAACAAAATTCATTCATATTAACAGCACATGTATCCCTTAATATCTTGGAATAGAAAGAAAATAAATAATGAATTTAAAATATAAAATTGCTTAGAATAGCAACCTCGTCAGTTTTATATTCACTTATTTTAAAGGTTTACTTATCCTTTAATGTTACCTCCTTGTAACTTTTTCCAGTAAGTAATACCCTCCAAAATTTCAGAGGAGTTTCAGATGTCACCTCTTTGAAAAGTTACAATTGCCATTGTGATTGGATTAGTGGCAGAGTTTATATGTTGAGGACTTCCCACACCAGTCAGTTGAAGTTAAGAAGATGCTCGGATGAGTAGTGAAACGTCTTCAATGATTGCTCAGCAAGTCCAGTGGTTTTAGAATTACTTATACTAGATATACCATGACCTGGATGCATGAAAATCTTGAGTCATAATGAAGATACTCTTGAGGATGCTGAAGATAAGAAATACACTGCAGCCTTTTAGCCAATTGTTTTTCAGAAATGTGGAATAATCCTGGAGACAATAGTTTGTCATCCCTACTCTGCATCTTTTTATTGATACCTTTAAACCCTGCCCCTTAAAAAAAAGTAAAGTTTAATTGGACTGTCTCAAACCAGGTACATTATGACATTTTGGGACAGATTTTCACTTTGGACTGGATAAGCCTGAAGGGTTTCTAGGAGTTTGATTTTTTTTTTTCAATTATGCATGGGAGTGTTTAGTGATTTGAGACATTTATCAAACCAGATCAATATATCAGTTTGCCTGAATTGAATTAACTGCTCTGAACGGTCCAGTTCTAATGGCTGTTAGATTTCTGAACCTGATGAGTTGGAAAGTGATTTTAATTCAATACAATGTTTTTCTAAGGTAATCTCAAAAAATATCTTTACACAATTCTTCATAAAGAACCCTTTAATTTTTTAACAAAACAAGCCCCTTAATACGGGAACAAGCAAAGTGATGCTTGCACATTTCTATGTATTAAAATTAATTCTGCTTAAAAAAAAAAAATACTATGTAAAATTTAAAATGTATTATCAGTCTTGTAAAGATCCAACTGTGAGTGACAGGTTATCCAAAGACTTTTGTAGTTTGTGGACTGTTAGTAGGTAGGGCCAGAAGCAATGGAAAAACCTCTATAAATAAAATAGTTATTCAATTTCCAAAATGGGCAAATAGTCGATCTATTCGAATCATTCTACTAAGGCGAATTTATGTCAATTCGATAGTCGAGGAGCACTCGAAATTCGAGCTTTTTCCCTCTATTCATTCACCCGAGCTTGGTGAATGGGCCCCTAAGTGTTCATAAAGTTTTTAAAACAAAAATCAGATTTATCAGCTATCGATGAAAGAAACACAAAAAAGTCCTGTATAAATTAAATGGTCCCTGAATTTCCAAAATAATTTCATCTTTGTAAATATAATTTAGCCTAGGAACATGTGGGATGCATTCATATGAGGTTGAAGGAGTTCATTGGGTGTTCATAAAGGTTTTCATAGTAAATCACTGTAGGACGGACTCATTAGTCAATCTAGAAGGATTCTTAGCAGATCAATATTTTCCCCAAAAGCTCCTGACAAAATGCTCCTCAGAAATTGACAATTTCTTTCCACACTGGAACAAGTTGTTCCAGAATGGAAAATAAACGATTAATAGATTGGCCCTCAAAGCTGAATTCGTACTAAAATGTAAATGCAAAGGGGCAAATTCACTATGCGCCGAAGCGCCTTACGCTAATTTCAATTCGCTAGCGTTGGTCATTTTTGTTACTTCGCAAATTCACTAATGAACGCTGGCGTAACTTCGCTAGTGTTACTTCGCACCCTTACGCCTGGCGAATTTGCGCAACGGACGTAACTATGCAAATTCACTAACGCGCATTGTTCTGAACCCTACCTTTTACGCTAGACTTCCTTCGCCACCTCAGACCAGGCGAAGCACAATAGAGTAGATAGGGATTGCTTCAAAAAAAGTTCAAATTTTTTCTAAGTCCCAAAAAACGCTGGTGTTTTTTCTATATTATGGGTGATAGGCTGAAAAAGATTGAAAAAAAATGTGGGGCTCCCCTCCTTCCCCCCTACATTTCCTAACTCATGGCAACTTAACTATACAGTGGGCACATGTGTAGGGCAATTTTATTTGATGTTTTGAAGGTTTCCCAGGCATTTGTAGTGATTGTACGTATTCCTCCATTGAAATTTGAATTTGGCGCCGTATGCAAATTAACCATCGCTAGCGTAACTTCGCTTCTCTTAGCGAATCAACGCTAGCGCAACTTCGCAACCTTAAGCTACCCCTGAGCGCAACTTTGGATTTTAGTGAATTTGCGGAGCGCTGGCGAAACTACGCCTGTCGAAGTGTGGAAAAGTTACGCCTGGCGCAGCTACGAATCTTAGTGAATTTGCCCCATAGTTTGAAGTATAGTATGAAGGTCAAGATCAAACTGAAAAATCTAAATCAAATGGATAACATTTTCTTTTAAATGGTTACTCTGAAAGTGAAAATATTAAGTGATCAACCAAAGTCTAGCCAAATGTTGTGTTTAAAAAGGATCAGAGACGTATCAGCATGAAAGAGTATATCTTTTAAATAATGCTTCATCATCATCATCATCATCATCATCTTGTACCGCTAATAACCTTACAACAGCACTTTCAGTCTTCCCTTGTGACTTAGATCATTTGCTGTTTCCTTTTGCTGATTGTGCAATAACAGATAGACAAGTACAGGGATCCCCAGAGAACACTAGTGGGGCTAACTTACTAACACCAGGCAAATTTGCCCAAGGGCAGTAACTAATAACAATAAGAATAACAATAGACGGATCAAAGCTAAATGCTTATTTGTTGCTATAGTCATATTTTCAGATCGATAGATTGGCATAGATTCTAATTTCCCATCTATTTAACAAGCAGTAGTTTGAATGCGTAAATCAAGGTTCTGACCTACTTCGACTCATAAAAACATTAGACATATGCGGCAGTTGACATCAGATCTCATATAGTAACAGACACAGGGGATCATTTACAAAGTGTATTATCCAGTTTTGAACTGGGCCTCCTAGGGCCCACCAGAGAACCTGAAATCTGGGTCCGATAGTAACAACGATGAAAGCATTTATATTGTATGGTACTAAGGTATATACAGTAACAAAGAACTGATAGGAATCAACAACAGAAGGGCCTACTGGGAGATTTCTGTTTTTTTTTTTACCCACAATGCAGCATTGTGTGATTGTGTTGATTCCATAGAAGTCTTTTTTTGTACCACTGTGTTGATGCCACTCAAGGCTTTCTGGTGTCATTCAAGCCGCATTGATGTTTCTGTCTGAGTTTTAGTAAAGTAGAGCCAGTGCATCTAATTGTGTTCCTCCCAGACCTTTCTAGGTGATATGATAACTATGTATAAATATATAAGGGGATCATATAATAATCTCTCTAATGCTTTATTTACCAGTAGGTCTTTCCAGCTGACACAAGGTCACCCATTCCATTTAGAAGGAGGTTCAAGCTAAATATTGGGAAGGGGTTTGTTACAGTGAGAGCTGTGAAGATGTGGAATTGTCTCCCTGAATCAGTGGTACAGGCTGATACATTAGATAGGTATAAGAAGGGGTTGGATGGTGTTTAGCAAGTGAGGAAATACAGGGATATGGGAGATAGCTCATAGTACAAGTTGATCCAGGGACTGGTCCCATTGCCATTTTGGAGTCAGGAAGGAATTTTTTCCCCTTTGAGGCAAATTGGAGAGGCTTCCTTCCTTCCTCTGGATCAACTGGCAGTTAGGCAGGTTAACTATAGACTTAAGGTTGAACTTGATGGACGTGTGTATTTTTTTCAACCTAACTTACTATGTAACTATGTACTACTGCTTTTGACTGGTGAACGTTATGTTTTTCAATGCAACATTTCCTGATATACTTGAACATGTGATTTGGCCAATGTTTACAGCTTTACACGCTTTTATAAGGTGACCGTATATGTTTTTCAACTACAATTTTCATGATATACCTCAACAAATGGTATGGCCAATGTTTACAGTTTAATAGGGATGTAGCGAACTGTTCGCGCGAACTTCGACCGTTCGCGTCCGCCGAATGTTCGCGAACGTCGCGCGACGTTCGCATTTTGAGTTCGCGTTTGATTCGAATACAAATCGTTCGACCATTCGAATTCCTTCGACCGCTAAAAATCGAACGATTTCCATTCGTTCGAATGATTGTAAGCATTCGATCGAATGGAAAGCATTCGATCGAATGCTTCGATCGTTCGATCGAACGATTAAAATCCTTCGATCGTTCGATTCGAACGATTTTAGCGGGTGTTCGAAGTTCGCAAACTGTTCGCGAACGTTCGCATTTTTTGCCGGTGTTCGCGAACGGCGTTCGCGAACACCAAATCGGCAGTTCGCTACATCCCTACTGTTTAACATGTCTGAATAAGTGGTGGGTTAATACCTGATGTCATGTTGCTGCCTGTGCACCTTTGTTTGCCTTATTCTGGGCTTCTTGTTGTGCATATTGTCTGCAATAAACTTTGTAATTTCTGGCATTTCTCTCTAACATAGTAAATTAGGCTGAAAAAAGACTCTCGTCCATCAAGTTCAACCTTTTAAGTCTTTATATAACCTGACTAACTGCCAGTTGATCCAGAGGAAGGCAAAGAAAAACCCATCTAAAGCCTCTCCAATTTGCCTCAGAGGGGTAAAAATTCCTTCCTGACTCCAAAATGGCAATGGGACCAGTCCCTGGATCAACTTGTACTATGAGCTATCTCCCATATCCCTGTATTCACTCACTTGCTAAACACCATCCAACCCCTTCTTATACCTATCTAATGTATCAGCCTGTACCACTGATTCAGGGAGACAATTCCACATATTCACAGCTCTCACTGTAAAAAACCACTAATTGATCAGATGCCATGACTGAATGCACCTGAATGCACCTTATCTTGACCATTGGTATTAAACCAGTTCTCACGTTCCCATTTCCTTCTGGACTGGAGTGGTTATTTGAAGCTAAGCTCCAGGCTCACTATACTGTCCTTTCCAAATGGTCATTTTATATGTAAATATGTCATTTTTAAACATGTCCTGCTTTATTGCTCCACCACCTTCATGCTTTTATTACTTTTGAATTGTCAGTTATGGCATATTGCAGGTTCCTACACTTCCACCATACAGGTTGTTTTATTTTACTTTTTGTTGTTGAGTGATATTTTATCCTGCTGAGCCCAGACACTCTGTATCCTGTGTCCCTTCAAAGCTAGAAGTAGGGTATTAGGTGTCAAAGGTTGCAGGTTCCATCTCAATATGTGTAACAGTGACTAAAATCCAACAATTCCTTTCATACACTATGACTTTCAGGGGTATCTTTAATACTGGTAGATATGTAGGATTTAGAAGAATGAAAATCTTCTGTAAGTATACACAGTTTCCTATTTCTAATTTGCTTGGGACATATATACATTTTTGGGAATCAAGTGCCTTGGTTGCTGACTTTTTTGTTTTTTTTCCACAAATGACCCTTAATTAATTAACCATGCACCAGGGAACAAGTGTTGCCCATGTATTCAACAAAAGCTGAGAGCCTAGTCTAAAAGCCAGTTAAAGGAGAATTAAATCCTGAAATGAAATATCACTAGAAATGCCATATTTCATATACACCAGCCTGAAGATTCAGAATTTCTATAACAGTTATGATCCAGGCCAGGAAAGTTAAAGCAGGAACTCCCCATCTTGGATTTTGTTTGTGAGTGTCAGTGGCATTGAACATGCTTATTGTGCTCTGGGCAGGGCCGGATTCGGATCCCGGGTGACCCTAGGCTGCGTTGTCCTAGCGCCCATCGGAAGTGCGGCCGCCCAAAATCATTTGCCGCCCTAGGCCCTGGCCTTTGTGACCTCGCCACTACAAAATAAGATATAATTTATGCCTGTTTCATAAGAATAACAATAGGAGAATTGAATCAAGATGAGAATGGGTTAAAGTTCCTTTATTAGACTCTGAGATATATATTTACCAATGTCATGTGTATTGGTGTATATAAATGCCATGTGATAGGCATGAATGGCCAGCGCTCTGTGTGTGGCTTCAAATGTTCTTAAATTCTGCTTACACAGGGCTTTAAATGTCAAACCCACAATCCAAATACAGAGGGACGGGTGCTTAGCTGAGCCCAGCTAGCCTAGAATAGTGAGCCTTGTTATTGAGTGGGTAGAGAAGGTTGCAGGCCCTCCTCTAAATAATCCAATGCATTCATATGTGCAGTGCTGGGTTTAACAGGGGTGGGGGGGATTTTCCATCTTGACATTAGCCTGTGATATATCAAGCTCTTCAGATGAATGAATTTTCATTTTCTGCTGTTTTCAAGGCAATAGTACAGGTAGGCTCTTCAATGTGTAGGTTTTCCCACTGTGGGACCCAAAGAACCCACTAGCCCTGTGATCCCCAACCAGTGGCTCGTGAGCAACATGTTGCTGACCAACCCCTTGGATGTTGCTCCCAGTTGGCTCAAAGCAGGTGCTTATTTTTGAAATTCAAGGCTAGGAGGCAAGTTTTGGTTGCCTCCAAACAGAGACTCCTGTAGTGTGCCAGTGCAAATAAGGGCTATCAAATAGCCAATCACTGCCCTTATTTGGCATCACCAGGAAATTTTATCATGCCTGTTTTGCTCCCCAACTCTTTTTTTTTCACATTTGAATGTGGCTCACGGTACTAAAAAGGTTGGGGACCCCTGTCCTGGCCTAATCAGAGTGCAGATGAAAATGTAATTGGGCATGCAAATTACTTGTATGGTCCTTATTCTGGTTGTATGTTCAAGGGATGACTGCAGTGGTTGATATTGTAACTGTAAGGATCCACAGCCGGTTTTATTACGATCTAAATCAGGGGTCCCCAATCCTTTTCACCCGTGAGCAAAATTCAGATTTGGGAGCAACACAAGCATTAAAAATGTTCCTTGGTGGTGCCAATAAGGATTGTGATTGGCTATTGGTAGCCCCTTTGTGGATTGGCAGTCTACAGGAGTCTCTATTTGGCAGGGTACCTGGTTTTTATACAACCAAAACTTGCCTCCAAGCCTGGAATTCAAAAATAAGCACCTGCTTTGAGGCCACTGGGAGCAACATCCAAGGGGTTGGGGAGCAACTTGTTGCTCACAAGCTACTGGTTGGGGATCACTGGTCTAAATATTTCCAACATTTGCTTTAGTTTACCTGGTTTGAAGTATTTTTTAAAGGAGAAGGAAAAGAAGTGGATCCAAGTTATTAGGAAACCCCCTTCCCAGTGATTCTAGTTGCTTGCTTCCTACCCTTCCTCTAGCAATTGGAAATGAGCCCCAAAATGCATTACCAACATGTTTTGGGTGGTAACACATATATTGGAATTATTTCTTTAGGACCAATGGTATTGCCGGGAGCAGTAGGTTAGCATTATCTTGTTTTGCTTCTACTGCTGATACAAATTCCAGGTATATCCATTTGATGACTACCCTGCTGGGAAGAGTGGGGAATAATTGCCTCCATTGCTAGGAAATTGCCTCCATTCACATTTACTAATGCTGCAGCTGTCACAGAGTGTTTCTAGCCTTTGCCTTCTCACATCTAGCACAGAAGTGATGAATAGACAGGAAGCCATTCTGCGCATCCGCCATCTTTGCTGAAATATCTGGAGACACAATACTGAAAACAGCCTAACTAAATGTGCTCATGAAATATTCAAAGGGAAGGAAAAAAAACATTAAAAACTGTTACAGTCATTGGACTGGAGCTGGCTGTTTGGTATCGTGCATGTGATGGCAAACGTTAAATGTAGACTCTTAGCAAATGGGTCATAGCTGAAGGGGAAAGTCCTGTGGACTTTTATCTAATGTGCCGTCTAACTGGATTATACCCATGGGTCATAGTCGCATGCATGTTCAGTAGTGATGGGCGAATTTATTCGCCAGGCGCGAATTCGCGGCGAATTTGCGCGATTCGCGGCAGGCGAATAAATTCGCGACGTCAAAAATTTTTTTTCGAAAAAACGGACGCCTGCATCAAAAACGGGCGCTGGCGTCAAAAACGAGACGCCGGCGCCGTTTCGCGAATTTTTCGCCGTTTCGCGAATTTCGTGCGAAATTCGCAAATTTTTCGGCGAAGCGAAACGGCGCAAATTCGCCCATCACTAATGTTCAGAGCTTCATAGGTTCCTCTAATGCAGGGATCCCCAACCTTTTTTAACCTGTGAGCCAAATTCAATTGTAAAAAGAGTTGGGGAGCAACACAACCATGTAAAAAGTTCCTGAGGGTGCCAAATGAGGGCCATGATTGGCTATTGATAGCCGCTATATGGACAGGCAACCTACAAGAGTCTCTGTTTGGCAGAAAATCTGTTTTTTATGTAACCAAAACTTGCCGCCAAGCCAAGAATGAAAAAATAAGCATCTGCTTTGAGGCCACTGGGTGCAACATCCAAAAGGTTGGAGAGCAACATGTTACTCCTGAGCCACTGTTTGAGGAGCCTTGCTCTAATCAAAGAGCTTGATTAACAAGATGCAAGTCTGGTGTGGCTATTGATACAACCCATTTCAGAAACCCTGGAGCTAATACAAAGGTGATGGTTCCCCAGTATCAGTAGTCCCAGTTGGGCACCATTTATTAGAAAAGGTAGAATAGACACATTGACAACTATGTGGAAGTGCAGGAGCAAGTTTGGGTGCAAGGGCCCTAATGAATCTATTTGCATCACTTCCATTTTAGAGCTCTTGCAAGTGCATTTATAAATAACCCCTCAGTCTACATGTATGAGATGCATGCACTATGGAAGTGCCTATATGCCTGCACCCCAAGTACCTTGCCCCACCCTCAAGGAGTGTACAATGAAAAAATGCTATGTTAGAAGATCAGAGAAGTTTTTTAGGACTCCAGTGATCCCCAACTAGTGGCTCTTGAGCAACAAGTTGCTAACCCAACCCTTTGGATGTTGCTCCCAGTGTCCTCAAAGCAGGTGCTTATTATTGGATTCTTGGTTTGGAGGCAAGTTTTAATTGCATAACAACCAGGTGTACTTCCAAACAGAGTCTCCTCTAGGTTGACAGTCCACATAGGGGCTACCAAATAGCCAATCACAGCCCTTAGTTGGCACCACCAATGTACGATGTACTCTTTTGCTAGTGAATTGTCCCCTACGCCTGTTAGTAAATTGTCAATGTCCCAGCGGATGGGATTTCTGCCGAATTTTCTCTAGCGACGGCCACTTCGCCTTTTAGTAAATCTGCCCCGAGGGGCATATTGGTTTAAAAAGGGATTTGATGTTTTCCAAGAAAGGAAAAGGCAAACCTAGTAATGATCATTTTAATGGAGCCATTCATTATTGAGAGGGGATAATATGATATTGGGGTCAGGATGGAACTTATGTTCTTTCATTTGGAAGCAATGTTACTTTCTCCAGGACTGCTCAGATAGTGGTCTTCAAACTGTTTGAAAAGCCTGATTTTACAGAATTTTAGCTGTTTCGTTCAACTCTATGTGATATTGTTACTGTGCTGTGTTAATATGACATTGTTGTCCAGGGGACACTGCAATGTTGGATCGATTGTGAAAGGCTCTGAAGTATTTGTCTTATGATTCAAGTCCAGCAGCTTCTTTAGTTTCTTGGACTGTGTAAAAATGACAGCACCCTAGCAATCCATTAAGAGTTGCTTGAGATTATGGAGTAGGGCTGGTATTTTATCCAGGGCATTTTGCTCCCCAATAGGAAGAAAGAGGTTGGCAAAATTACAAGCATTACATTGGTAATATTGGGTTAAAGGATAAGTAAACCTTAAAAATAAGTGAATATAAAACTGACGAGGTTGCTATTCTAAGCAATTTTGTCATTTTTATTCATTATTTATTTTCTTTCTATTCCAAGGTATTATGAGATACATGTGCTGTTAATATGTATGGATTTTGTTCCAACAGCGCCACCTGCTGATCAGTTTCCCACTAGTCTGACCACCAAGTAGTCAAGGAAGTTGTCAGGAGAAAGAAAGAGGCTGCTCTGATGTTCTTCTGCTTAGGAAAACAATTAGAAACCTTTCTCAAATCTTTCCTAAGCAGAAGAACATCAGAGCAGCCTCTTTCTTTCTCCTGACAACTTCCTTGACTACTTGGTGGTCAGACTGATCAGAAACTGACCAGCAGGTGGTGCTGTTGGAATAAAATTCATTCATATTTACAGCACATGTATCCCTTAATGTCTTGGAAAATAAATAATGAATGTAAATGATAAAAGTGCTTAAAATAACACCTTCATCAATTTTACATTCACTTATTTTAAAGGTTTACTTATCTTTTAAGGGGGATCTGAAAGGCACAGGCATGTCCTCCCTCTGTTGTACAACAACAGGACATCCATATTTTATGTAATCCCTTGCAGACCCCTTAATCCCCAATATTTCTGGCGTCTCTCTTTTTTTTCATATCACAGGTACCCGCCAGGTATCCTGGTAAATCCGCTGATGCTTTGCAGTGCTCATAATCTCATTTATCTGATCCTCTGCATCAGGATTCCTTCCTGCTAAGCAATAATAGAAACCATATTTGAAAACATTTTTTGTTGCTATTCAACAAAAGTTGAATAGCAAAGCTCAGCAGAACAGCAAAAAGAAATGGATGGAATGGAGATATTTTCTACCTTCGTTGATAAATTAATCCTCTGTTTCTCTTTGATAAGGAGCGCCTTGTGTTTTAACACTACTTAGTCATGTCTCCTTATAAACAAGATGTGGTTAGGTAATCATAGAACTGTTAGTAGGTGAGAATTAATATTTCTAAATTACATTTCAGTCTATGGATTTATTGCTCGATAGAAAAGCTGCCCCCCCCCATGGAACGATGACAAAAATCCTTCAGCAGTCCTAATTCTTTGAAGGAAGACACATTTCTGTATATGAATTTACATTTATATTTTTTTTACTATTATCTTTACTATTATTATTTTTACTATTATCTAACATGTTGCTCACCAACCCCATTGGATGTTGCTCCCAGTGGCCTCATAGCAGGTTCTTATTTTTGAATTCTTGGCTTGGCGGCAAGTTTGGTTGGATAAAAACAATGTGTACTGTCTAACAGAGCCCCCTGTAGGCTGCCTATCCATAAAGAGCTACAAAATAGCTAAACATATCCTATATTTGATACCCCCAGGAACATTTGCCATTCTTGTGTTGCTTTTACATTTGAATGTGGCTCACGGTTAAAAAAGGTTAGAGTCAGGGTCGAACTGGGGGGCCCAGGGCCCACTGGGACTGCAGTCCAGGGCCCCCCGTCCCCCTACTGTGTGCGCCACCCCCATGCCGCGCATGCGAACATGGTGCCCTCTGTGCATATGCACACAAGGCGCCCCATCGAGAAACAGGAGAGGGGGTCTGGCCCAGCTGGGGCCCATGTGGGTCGGGGCCCACTGAGTTTTTTTCCGGTGTCCTGCCTGGCCAGTCCGACAATGGTTGGAGTCCCCTGGTCTAGTTGATAAGATGCCTAACATAAAAATAAATATGGCTGTATTTCATATACTGGACTTACTATATCATCCAGGGTCGGACTGGGGAGCCCAGGGCCCACCGGGGCTGCTGTCCAAGGGCCCCCCTTGCTGAGCCAGCATGCTGTGTGTGTATGTGCAATGTTTTTGTTGCGACCGCCCGACAAAGGGAGGTTGCGGCAGGAAAAAGCTTCAGATCTGGGTCCGGATCTGGGCTTGTGGGCCCAGTCCGACCCTGGTATCAGCCCAGAGGTTCAGCAGCCCTATAAAAGTAATGATCCAGGCCTTCAAATTCCTCAGGAACTCACAAATTTGGATCCTGTTAGGCCATTTCTAGAGTGGCAGTAGCACTGCATATGCTCAGTGTATTCAGGGCTGCTATTGAGAAGCTAATCTTAGGGGTCATTAAAAATCATCGATCAGGCATGTGCAGTCTACCCCATCCTGACCTGCAAAAGGTAAAACAGTATGAGGGAATGTACCATACAGTAGACATCCTAGTGGTCCTGTCCCATCCTATCTTGGGCTCTGCTGTATGTGCACCTTAATATTAAATATGTGTTCGAGAGTCACAGTTACATCAATGGTTCTATATCTGATATTCCTCATCTGGTTCAAAAATGCTATTCTTTAATATTGATTTAAGCTTTGAACTGATGAAGTCGTTGGGATTCTGCTTATCTAAGTAGAACTTGCTGGTAACCAGAGGCTGCATGAATAGCCATAAGGATTGCCTTAATGATAATACCTTGCTTGTGCTGTGTAAGTGTTGAGAGAGCTGGATTAAGCTCCTCGTGGGCTGGACCTGAATTTTAATAATAACATTCAGGTCCTGCTCATGAGGAGCTTAATCCACTTTAATCCAGAGTCGAATGCCTGAAAAATATATACATTTTTAGATTTTTTTATTTTAAATCTTACAGTTGTTTTGGAGGACTAAAATAGACTTTTCTGTGGGGTCTCAGTAATTTAGAGTGATTTCGCTGTATGCACAATCCCATGTCCGCCCCCTCTTCTGCCCAATTAATGCATGTCCAAAGACTTTTCTGTGACCTCCTTTTACATCTCCGCATTGAATGTTCAGTGATGGACAAAGGAGATTTAAATGCTTGTCTAGAATGAGAAGTCTACAACAGATCTCTCTTAGAATGAGAAGTCTACAACGGATCTTTTGGTATCCAGGACTGGTTTAGAGTAGGGCAGGGAAGGCATTTGACCTGGGCATCAGAAGGGTGGGGGAAAATAATGCTTATAATAATGTATAACAATTGTTATATATTCTCACTATGGGGCAGATTTACTCGAGGGCGAAGTGGCTAACGCAAGTGTCAATTCACCAGCATTACCACTTTCAGGGACTTTGCCAGTTTACTAATGGGCGCAAGCGTCACTTCGCTAGCGAAGGAGATAGACGCAAGCGGTGATTCGCACTATAACGGGAGTCGACTTTTCGCTCTGGCGAATGGACGTTACTCCACAAATTCACTAAGATGCAAATTTTATTGAACGTTACCTCTTTCACCAGACTTGCTCAGACTTGCGGTGAAGTGCAATGGAGTGCATAGAACGTCCTCAATCTTCAGTTACTTACATCATATTTTTGGAGTGGAAAAACATCTTATCCTTTTTTTCCATTGATAGGCTGCAAAAGTGTTTAAATTTTTTTTTGTATAACCGGTTTCCCCCATACATTTTATAACATATGCAACATTATTTCACTCTGTCAACTCAATTGATTTTATTAGGGTTCCCTTGGCATGTCTAGTTATCAGTGTAAATGTAATGTATTAGATGCAACATGAAGACGCGCATTCAACTTTAAATTCCCCGCTGTATGCAAATTAATCTGAGCGCAAAACCTCTAGCAAAGTTGCGCTAGGCAGAATTGATTGCTAGCGTTTCTTCGAATTGATTTGCTCGCATTGCCGAAGTAATGATAGCGAAAATTCCGACGCCCAGAACGAAACTTTGCATTATAGTAAGTTAGCTTTGTGTGAGCAAATTTTTGCCAGGCAAAGTGTTACGATGGGTGCGAAACCGTCGCTGGCGATTTTCGCCCACGAGTAAATGTGCACGTCCATCTTGCATATCGTAGGATCCCACTGGCAGAGGACATCTGGGGGATGTATGGGGGGATCTGGAGTGTAGAAAGTCAGACAATCTTCACTACAGGAATTCAGACTGCACCAATTATCTGGCATGGTCAGGTTTATCCCTTTGGCAGACATCTGGCTACATTTGTTTGTAGAAAATACTCTCTTTTAGCAGAGAAGGCCATTTTCTTACAGATTAATCAAATGAACATCTATACTTAATGAAGAGAATCGTCAACCTTAAGTAAGCCGGTTTTGTAAAGGACTCTGTATTTAAAGAATGCAGCTAAAGGCCGTATGAACCGTATCCAGTTTTAGAGCAAATGCAGCTTACAATAAATGCAAGCAGAGTGGAGGGCTATAGTTATTTAATAGTAAAGCGTTGAGGCCATTTACACAGGTCTAAGTGAATGTTATGCACAGGCAGCAAGAACAAATACACACACAGGAGTCCCATTATCTCAGCATTCAACTTCCATTTTCAGTACTAATCAATAATTCTGCGCTCATTGCTGATTGAAGGTCTGGGGATGGGCAGTGCACCATTATTTTGCTTTCCTCTGCTGGGAATCAGGAACTTCTCCTATTAACAGAATTATGTAGTTATAGAAGCAAAGATCAATTAAGAACATCGGGATTTAAAAGGGGCACCGAAATTTTCCAGAAAATAATTCCAAGGTTCAGTAAGGTTAAATATACAGTATATTGTAGTAGGCAATGAAATAAGGGCACAAAGGAAAGAATTTCAGTTTGCCCCAGAAAATTTTCCTTTCTCACTCCAAAAATGGAACTGTCCACAGTAATTTTATGGCAGATTTACTAAGTGACGAATTTCCGCCAGCATCTCGCACCCATCGAAAAACACTTCGCCAGGCGCAAATGCTCTCAGACTACACCAATTCACTAATGTGCGGAGTTTCGTCCTGGGCGCCGAACGCTGGCGACTTTTCATCAGAGGTACTTCGGCAGTGCGAGCATTTCGTAGCGAAGATGCGCGAGTGATCTTGCGCTTGGGACAATTTGCAGATGGCGGGAAATTTAAAGTTATTATGGATGTCTTTATGTTAAATGTTGGTGCAAATGCTTACAAATTTCACTTTTAAAAACACAGGTCCAGGGAACCTTAATAAAGACAAGAGAGTTATTCTAATGCCCAACACATGAGCCCACTGTAAAATTAATGTTCCATGTGTTTGAAAATGTATGGGAAAACCGGTTACCCAAAAAAAATTGAAGTTAGGACTTTTGCAGGCTATTCCGCTGAAAAAAGGAAAAGTCACCAGCGTTTTTTGGAATTTGATGCATTTGCGGCTCACAGGATATGATGTAAGTGACTTTTAGCTACTTTACGCCTGGTCTGAGGTGGCGAAGGCAACTGTGGCGAAAGAGGTAACGTTCAGTAAAATCTGAATTTTAGTGAATTTGTGGAGTAACGTCCATTTGCTAAAGCGAAAAGTCGCCTGGCGATAGACTGCGAATGACCGCTAGCAACGATCTTTTTCGCTGGCGCCTGCGACTGTTAGTAAATCAGCGATGTCCCTGCAGGTGGCAACGGTGGCGAAAAGTCACTAGCGTTAGCCACTTCGCTCTTTATTAAATCTGCCCCAAAGTCTAGGGTCTCATCAACACTCTTTGCAAATCGTTTTTGGACTCTTTTGGGGCCATGTAACCTTTTGAGATGTAACATTTGGTTAGGGCTCTTTAGATACTAACAATGCGACATAAATATATAAGCATCACTGTGTCAGTCACTCTGGTAGAACTTTGCAAAGAGGTGCACATCCATTTTTCAAGTTGGGGCCAGCCAGGAGTTTGGGGACCCACACTAAAATGATTTGCATCTACAGAGCGCTCGAGTTTGTGTCCAAGGATACTTTTATCAATGGTCTGCATTGGAACGGGAGGTTCTGTGTCTCCATGTTTGAAGACGTGGGACCAATGTGACTGTGAGATTCTGTGGATCCAAAGGACCCACTGTACTTGTAGTAATCTGTTTTGTGCCTATTACTCTTAGGGGCTGATTCACAAAGGGTCGAATATCAAGGGTTAATTAACCCTCGATATTCGACTAGGAACTAAAATCCTTCGACTTCGAATATCGAAGTCGAAGGATTTAGCGCAGAACGATTAAATTCTTCTAATCGAACTTTTCGAAGGATTTAAATCCAACGATCGAAGGAATATCCTTCGATCAAAAAAAGTTAGCCAAGCCTATGGGGACCTTCCCCATAGGCTAACATTGACTTCGGTAGCTTTTAGATGGCGAACTAGGGGGTCGAAATTTTTTTCTAAAGAGACAGTACTTCGACTATCGAATGGTCGAATAGTCGAACGATTTTTACTTCGAATCCTTCGATAGTCGTAGTCGAAGGTCGAAGTAGCCCATTCGATGGTCGAAGTAGCCCAAAAAAAAACTTCGAAATTCGAAGTTTTTTTAACTTTGAATCCTTCACTCGAAGTTAGTGAATCGGCCCCTAGATGTAGAGGGACAGTCATGTAAATTGTCCACAACTTCTAGGGGGTTATTTACTAAACTCTAAATGCAAAAATCACGGAAAATTTCGGAATTTATCAAACCCTGAGGATGGAAAAGTCTGAATTAGAAAATCCGGCATCTCAGACCTGTCGAGGTTGCATATAAGTTAATGGGAGAAGTCTCAATGATTTTTTGATGTGCTCTGGCTTTTGTGCAATACCCCGAAGTTTTCGGGTGAAAAATCAGATAAAATATACGAAAAAATTTGTTTGTTTTTTCCCGCCAAGCTAATTTTTAGGAAAATGTAATAATAAATAAGCAGAAAAACCCCGAATGGATTTGATCGGAGTTTGTAGCAGAAAATATTGAGATAAATTCGGATTTTGATAAATAACCCCCTTAGTGTTGAAGACCCAGTGGCGCATTATGTTGGACTGTTTATTCTACCTGTGATTAGCGATGGGGAATTTGTCCCGTTTCGCCAAACAATTCGCAAGACGGCAACATTTTTTAAAGTCAACGGGCGTCCAAACTATTTTGACGCGCTTCAATTTCAGTGTCAATACGTGTGCCTGTTTTGTCCAAATGCATTAAAGTCAATGGGCGTCCAAATTTTTTTGACGCAGCAGATTTTGAGCCGCGAATTTTCTAGACAGTTTCGTGGATTTCTTATTTACAAATGCAGAAATCCTCGCCTGGCGAACTTATTCGCCCATCACTACCTGTAATCCTTTCTCTTTTTGGAAACCTCATGAAATAGTATCACTGATCCAGCAGATTAGTTGAAAGCTGAGCTCTAAAGGTTAGTTGTTATTGAATAAAGAAGTATACAGTTTAATAATCTCCCATATTATTTCGATACTGAAACGGCTCCATAGATCATTTCAGAGTATATTTTATCATGATACTGTACTTTGGTTAGATGGAAATGTCAGTGAGGGCTTCCAGGCTTGGTTCTTATTGCTGCAGCCCTTCCCTAGAGGGTACAAAGTGCTGGTAAGAAGCAGCAAGCAAACCTCTGCTTCAGCAAAATACAGTGCTTTTAGCAAAACCAAAGCCAAATAATTGCCGAAGTTAAAAGCTAATACAAAAAAAAATATCTTAAATTCTACATTATTCAAGAAAGAGAATTAAGACAAGTTTAGGCACTCAGTAAATCAATGGACCGTAGGATATGATAGATCTGATAGAACGCTTGTAGCTAGTAATGGGCGATTAAATTTGGCAGTTGCGAATTCACGGTGAATTTCTGCATTTCACCAATGCCGAATAAATTTGCAAAACTGCGACAAAAAAGTACCGGCGATAAATCTGGCGCATCAAAAAAAAAATTCAAAACGCCCATTGAATTTAATGCATTTGGACGCGCATATAAAATTTTTTACAGGCAGTGAAATTGACCTGCTTCAAAATAATTTTGACGCCCATTGACCTCAATGCGTTTTGAGAATTTTTCACCATTTTTTGGCGCAGTGAAATGATGGGCGAATTTCTCCCATTGTGCTTCGCCGAAAGCCAAAAAAAACGGTGAAAAATTCACAAAAAAAAATCGTGAGAATTGGAAAGCTTCATGAAAAAATCATGAAAAAAAGGCGTTAAAGTCATTGAGCGTCTGAATAGTTTTGACGCAAGCTACTTTTCGGACTTGAGTCCAGAATTTTTGGATGGTGGCAAAATTTCACCGGCTAATTTTTGCGCGAGATTCGCTAATTTATTCGCCGGCGGCGTAATGCTGAAATTCACTGCCGATTTGTGCCAGGCGAGTTTATTCGCCCATCACTAGAAACAGGACAAATTTGCCCATCACTACTTCTAGCCATTCGTGGACCATGAGAAACCTAAGGTTTCTTTGCTGCCAGACATTCATGTTGAAGTGGACTAAGCTCAGGTGCACAGAGGTGGCTGGGAGCCAATATACTTTATTCTTCTGCCCTTTAGAGAGTATAGAAAACTAGGGAGAGGTGGAAGGATTCTTTTGCTTTGTGTCTTCAGTTGGCCCTTCAGCCTCAGAGCAGATACTCTGGGGTTAACTGAGAGGTGCTCCAGTGCTGAGTCAGCAATGTGCTGAGATTTCCTGAGGCTGCAATATTAAAGGCTTTTGGTTTCAAGTGAAACGGATCAGCACAATGTACGGAGAGCTACGATTTCTCTTTTCAATAGCGCAACTGTATTTCAAGAACACAAGTCCACTCATGCTGCATACAAATGGGTAACTGTATAATATAATGGGAATATTCAATATAGAGATGCTTAGCGTAGGCTGCCATAGGGGGGGCTTAGGTTTGAGTCCAATTAGGGTGAAATGTTGGAAATGTTTTGGTCTTCTAGATTAACTTGGAAGGGCAACCTAAAGGGAAATGAGGATAACATATTAGGGGTAGATTTACTAAAGAGGCGAAGTGGCAAACGATGGCGACAATTCGACCAACGCTATTACTACTACATGACAATTCACTAACGCTAGCGAAAGGGATAGGCGCCAGCGCTCATTCGCTCTCTATCACCAGGCGACAATTCGCTCTGGCAAATGGACGTTACAAATTCACTAAAATGCGGATTTTACTGAACGTTGCCTCTTTTGCCATCGTTGCCTTCGTCAGCTCAGACCAGGCGAAGTGCATAGATCTTCTTCAATCTTCTGTTACATCATATATACATTTTCTAACATATGGAACATTCATTTTACAGTGGCCTCATGTGTAGGGCATTATATTAACTCTCTTGTCTTTATTAAGGTTCCCTGGACTTGTGTAATCAACAGTGGAAATGTAATGTATTTGCTGCAACATATAATATAAAGACGTCCATTCAACTTTAATTTCCCACCGTATGCAAATGAGCCTGAGTGCAAGAATTTGCGCTAGGCAGAAATGAACGCAAGCGCATCTTTGCTTTGAATTGCTCGCATTGCCGAAGTAACACTAGCGAAAAGTCGCCACTAGGCTTGGGCAAATTTGACCCGTTTCGCCAAAAATTCACCGCCAGCAAAATGTCGCCGACCCCCATTTTGCCAGGCGAAGTGTAGCGATGGGTGTGAAGCAGTCGATGGCGACTTTTCACTGGCTAGTGAATCTGCCCCTGCTGCCAAAACCATAATGTAACATTTGCAACCAAATAATGTGACAAACCTGTGTGTCATTGTATAATGTTTCATTTCCCACTGTTTCTCTCCTTTGTTGCACACAAGGTAGATGTTATTGCATTTCAGAAAAGGGGATTTTTTTGGGCCCCCAGCTTAAAGGGTCTCTGTGACCAGAAAATGTCCTGGGTAAATTTACAAATATTTACATTGAACAATAATGGTCAGATTGTATAAAAAGAACAGAGGCGCCAAAAGAATAAAAGGATATAAACGAGTTAAAAAACAAAAACTTGGTAATCAGAGGAGGCAGTAGTGGACTTACCTCCTCCAAGCAGACACAAAACGACTGTAATTAAGCAGTCAAAATTTATTAACGAACTCCAATCAGTACAACGCGTTTCACGGGCTCAGACCCGCTTCTTCAGGCAATAAACATAGGAGTTACAGCATCTGGCAGTAGTATACATACACACTTAGCGCCTCTGTTGGTCAGATGTACAACTGCAAATGAAAGGTAACGTAGACCCTATGTAAATGAAGGGTATTCATCTTGTAGTAGAATTACAATGTCATTACAACTGTTTCTCAATAATATTAAGGGTCCCTGCCTTCCATTAAGTCTTTCATTGGGGGGTATAGAGCAGCCCAGCCTAAAAGCTAGTTAGGGTGATTATTGGGTAGAATGGTAATCTGTTGTGTATATATATATAATCTTCAAAATGGATCCACACTCCAAATAGTTCAATCAAAGTGAATTTTATTGAATCATCACTCACGTGTCCAACGTTTCGGCCCACATTAGGGCCTTTATCAAGGAACATTTATATATATATATATATATATATATATATATATATATATATATATATATATATATATATATATATATATATATATATATATATATATATATATATATATATATATATATATATATATATATATATGAAAGCCTAGTCTGAAGGTCTGTTTCTGGATGAATATGTATTATTTACTGTTCTAGGCAATCATGAAACTATAATTAAAGAAGAACCAAAACGTAACTAAAGAAGTAGCTAGAAATATTGGACATGATGTTTTGTGCTTCTGTACCAGCCCAAGGCAACCACAGCCCTTTAGCAGTAAAGATCTGTGTCTCCAAAGATGCCCCAGTAGCTCCCCATCTTCTTTTCTGCTGATTCACTGCACATGCTCTGTGCTGCTGTCACTTACTGAACTTAGTGACCCACTCACAATATACAGTACACATAGAATAGAAATGTTACAATATAAGGCCGATTAGTAATTAATACAGATAATTACTACATGGCAGCACAGAAACCAGTGCAATTAGCATCAGAATTGAATAATCAGCAAACCTGTAGCATCAGCTTATATTACAGCCAGGGAAGCTCATTTTCTGCTGGATAATTAGTGACGACCCCTAAGCTTAGCTTCTCAACAGCCAATCAGAGCCCACTGAGCATGTGAGTGTCACAGACACTTTCCAAGATGGTGACCCCCTGTAAGTTTGAAGTCCTGGATCATTGCTGCTATTGAAAGCTGAAACTTTAGGCTGGTGCAATAAGTTCACTAAATAAAATATGGCATTTTTAACCATATTCATTTTTAGGGTTTAGTTCTCTTTTAAAGGGATACTGTCATGGGAAAAATTTTTTTTTTCAAAATGAATTAGTTAATAGTGCTGCTCCAGTAGAATTCTGCACTGAAATCCATTTCTCAAAAGAGCAAACAGATTTTTTTATATTCAATTTTGAAATCTGACATGGGGCTAGACATTTTGTCAATTTCCCAGCTGACCCTGGTCATGTGACTTGTGACTGCACTTTAGGATAGAAATGCTTTCTGGCAGGCTGCTGTTTTTCCTTCTCAATGTAACTGAATGTGTCTCAGTGGGACATGGGTTTTTACTCTTGAGTATTGTTCTTAGATCTACCAGGCAGCTGTTATCTTGTGTTAGGGAGCTGCTATCTGGTTACCTTCCCATTGTTCTTTTGTTTGGCTGCTGGGGGGAAAGGGAGGGGGGTGATATCACTCCAACTTGCAGTACAGCAGTAAAGTGTGATTGAAGTTTATCAGAGCACAAGTCACATGACTTGGGGCAGCTGGGAAATTGACGAAATGTCTCGCCCCATGTCAGATTTCAAAATTGAATATAAAAAAATCTGTTTGCTCTTTTGAGAAATGGATTTCAGTGCAGAATTCTGCTGGAGCAGCGCTATTAACTGATTCATTTTGAAAAAAAAATTTTTCCCATGACAGTATCCCTTTAACAATATAAGCAATGGTTGACAAAATGACAGGTCATTTTAAGGGTTTTATTTCTTAGAAATACAAAATTTATGCATGAAGGAGGCAAAAAAATGTATTATAATATTGCAAATCATTTAAAGACAGAAGAAAGCAACTGAATAATAGGTTGTACCTCTTGTACAAAGGGGTCAATTTACAGTAAGGATTCCGTATTACGTTCTGATGGTCACGTCTTAAACAGGAGGACAGTCTAAGGAAATCTATGCAAAATGATGTTTGTCAAATCTCTCTGGGAATAGAAATATGTCTTGAGATGTAACCAAACACTCCATATATGTTATAATACTTATGAAATATCATTAAGCTTTTTTTTGGGAAACCGGCATTTATCTTGTACTTGAAGATGAATAATTAAAACCTGGCTCAATTTTAGCTGCTGTTTTACCCCTGTCCAAACACGGTCATTCAGTAGCTACGGTAATCAAATCAGTATAGGGTTGGGTTGGGTTCCTCTGGTTTCCTCCTACACTCCAAATACTTACAGGCAGGGTAATTGTTTCCTGATAAACCTGACCACATGGGTGTATATATGAAAGGGACCTCAGATTGTAAGCTCTTCTGGGGCAGGAGGTGGTCTGTGGTTTGCACTGGACTTAGTTTTTTTACAACCTTCACCGTGCACTGAGTGCAAATGACTCTACTATTCAGCCCATTCTTGAAAGACCTTTGGGCAGTGAGTTAAAAGGTTGAAAGTATCAAACTCCTTTTTACAATATGATGGGTAAGACCCAAACGAACCATTTTCCTCATTTCCTAAAGTGGTATATCAAGCAATTCATTATGTTTTCAACATTAAGGCACTAAATATGATCGTATCGCAATCTTATCTCTTCAATATGAGTATGCCTTTAATATCCTTCTAGAATGGCAAGATTGTCTGCATGTGTCTCTTTTAGCAGGTCTCAGTGGCATAATATATGTAAATATCATCTATCAATGGCATGATCTCCAGTTGTGCCGTGTTCTGAAGGTGCAACAGTTGGGTTGATTAGGTGCATGCCTCTATTAAAATCAAGTTACACTTCATCTAAATGCCCAATAGGTAATTAGAAATGAATGAAAAATAAATGATTACAAGGGAAGGCAACATGAAAAGAAAGAAAAAGAAAGAAAGAAAGAAAGAAAGAAAAAGAAAGAAAGAAAGAAAGAAAGAAAGAAAGAAAGAAAGAAAGAAAGAAAGAAAGAAAGAAAGAGAAAGAAAGAAGAAAGAGAAAGATCTATTGGAAGAAGTGCTCTACGGTTTGTTTTTCTGGATGGGTAAGTCTATATCTTTTCATCCCTAAATCTTTATCTACTTTTATCTTCTTTGGTTACACAGATATTAGAGGGCTCATTTACAAATGGTGCCTAAAACCCATGCAATCAGCCATACTTTTCAAACTTTGAACCCTTTCCCCATCATGATTGTCCAAAGGCACTGGTCCTTGGGTTCCACCATGGAGCTCAAGGATCTTTCCCACTGAATACAGAGCTGCACGAGGGGTGAACGTAGGGGTTGATTTTAACACCTCCCAAGGTTTAATGGCATTCAGGGGTTGCATTCCCCCCTCCAGTTTGCGCTCTGCAGCAGGCACTGGATTTCAAATGTGCTGCAAGGTACAGAGTGCAGCTTTATTCATGTGCTGAGGAAATTAGCATAAAGGGGTGTCATTTTGCTCCTCTTAGAGCCCTTGTGCTTTGTAAATGAATCTTTTTTTGCGTAGTGAGTATTGTGACATTAAGAAGCATAATTATTCCTCCTTTTGAGCTATATGGGGGGCATGGGGTTTAACTACTTAAAGGGATACTGTCATGGGAAAACAAGTATTTTTCTAAATGAATCAGTTAATAGTGCTGCTCCAACAGAATTCTGCACTGAAATCCATTTCTCAAAAGAGCAAACATTTTTTTATATTCAATTTTGAAATCTGACATGGGGCTAGACATATTGTCAATTTCACAGCTGCCCCTGGTCATGTGACTTGTGCTCTGATAAACTTCAATCACTCTTTACTGCTGTACTGCAAGTTGGAGTGATATCACCTCCCTCCCTTCCCAGCAGCCAAACAAAAGAACAATGGGAAGGTAACCAGATAGCAGCTCCCTAACACAAGATAACAGGTGCCTGGTAGATCTAAGAACAACACTCAAGAGTAAAAACCCATGTCCCACTGAGACACATTCAGTTACATTGAGAAGGAAAAACAGCAGCCTGCCAGAAAGCATTTCTATCCTAAAGTGCAGTCACAAGTCACATGACTTGGGGCAGCTGGGAAATTGACAAAATGTCTAGCCCCATGTCAGATTTCAAAATTGAATATAAAAAAATCTGTTTGCCCTTTTGAGAAATGGATTTCAGTGCAGAATTCTGCTGGAGTAGCACTATTAACTGATGTGTATTGAAAAAAACATGTTTTCTGATGACAGGATCCCTTTAATGCATTATTATTTTGTCTTGCAGCAGATGCAACCTACAGACTTCTGGAACAGGTATGTTGTTTCTCCCAAATACATACACACATATTCATAGGGGTGCTATCATAATGCCAGGATCATTTTTTGCTCATGGAGTCATCTCTGAGGCCATTATTCAACATATGTCATTATCAAACTTTAACCAGTTTTAATAGCACTAGAAGGATTTTCCCAGCCTGTGTTGGTTTTTTGAGGTCTTTATGTAAAGACCAGTTCTTTGTACTGAAAGTCCTAAAAGCCTGTGTGATACTAGAGGAGATTGGCTGCTCTGAGACACACACTGACAAACCCTGATTTTAACATTCAGCTTCCAGGTCAAGGCTGGTAAAACCTTTCAGAAAACAGACTTAAATCTCATACTGAATGAGCAGTCAGTAGCTGAAACATGGTGTGTGATTACATGAAAACCACATACGGATTTTTTTTTTCCACGCTCCCTGAATGAACTTGATCTTTGTTGATAGTCAATGAATGCACTTTCACATTTTAAAGGACCAATATAATAAAAAAAAAGATGGGGAGGCATATTTATCAAAGTCTGGTATTGAACCAAACACTATGGGGCACATTTACTAAGGGTCGAATATAGAGGGTTAATAAACCCTCGAATTTAAAAATCGAATTGAAAATATCGAATTCGAAGGATTTACCGCAAATCCTACAATTGAACGATCGAAGGAAAAATCGTTTGATCGAACGATGAAATCCTTTGAATCGAACGATTCGAAGGATTTTAATCGATCGATGGAAGGATTTTCCTTCGATCAAAAAATCCTTAGAAAAGTGATGGGGAAGGTCCCCATAAGCTAACATTGTACCTCGGTAGGTTTAAACTGCCGAAGTATGTAGTCGAAGTTTTTTTTAAAGAGACAGTACTCTGACTATCGAATGGTCGAATAGTCGAACGATTTTTAGTTCGAATCGTACGAATCGTAGTCGAAGGTCGTACTAGTCTGGTGGTCGAAGTACCCAAAAAATACTACGTTTTTTTATTTCGAATCCTTCACTCGAGCTTAGTAAATGTGCCCCTTTGGGTGTTCCGGGTTAAAAGTACAGTACCTGTCTGGTTTAAAGAAATCTGAATGTGGACAGGACCAATGTTCCCTCTAATTCCTTCTCGACTATGCGCACAAAAATATTTTTGTGTGCACAGGCCAGAATAAATGCTCAGTTTTGACGAAACATTGACCTGATATGTCATAACTTCATCTTATGACATCACCAGCCTGGCCCCTAAATAAAATGGTTCCTCCCCTGTCATCACCTGCATCACCCCCTGTCTGGTCAATCCATAGATCAAAATGGCATCCTTATCCCCAATAGCGGGGTTGGTGCCACTCATCATTGGCCGCAGCACCATTTTAGGGTAAGATTTTAGGTTTAGGCTACTCAACAAGTAGCATTTACTAGTCAATAGTGATGGACGAATTTGTCCCGATTCGCTTTGGCGAAAACAATTTCCTGCAAAATTCGCGAAACGGCGGAAAATTCGTAAAACACAAATTTTGACACTAGCATCCCGTAACAATTCCGACAACGGTGATTTGGCGCAAATTAAAGTCAATGGGCGTCCATTAATTGTCTCCGGCGTCAAAAAACTCGCCAGCGAATTTTCGCTGCAATTTTGCGAATTCGCGCCTGGCAAATTAATTCGCCCATCACTACTAAAAAAAGCACATATCTGATTGGATTGCTATAGCTTAAACTGTACAAAAAACACAGATATTCTAACTTTTTGTAGTGGCGTTGTGGCATTGTGTTGTTTTTTTTGCATTTCCTAGAACATCAGTGAAAACATTCAGCATGTTAAACAAGTGTAGTCATTTCCAATTCTAAATTCCGAAGCAATTTGAGTAATTAAATTTGTCTTTCAATCTGTCTGATGTCCTTGATAATTTGCTTTCAAACACAAAACAAATCCCCGTGGAGCCAATCATGTTTAGCTTGTGTTTATATTCCTGACAATAAACCCCGTGGAACCCAATCTGAATAAATAGAAGAAAAAACAAAAAACAGAGAGTGAAAGGGTTTCTAGTTAACTGAAGTCAGTGGATATAAACTGTGCTATTACTGGGAGCCAAGGAAAACACTTACCATAATGTGTATCCAGTGCAATAATAAATGGATGATGTGCTCCAAGGCAAATGGTACTGGCTGCACTGGGATAGATGCATGCTAGAAATTGTTTTGAACTAGAGATGCACCAAATCTAGGATTCCATTCAGGATTTCGCCAGGATTTGTCCTTTTTCAGCCAGATCTTTGTGCCTGGCTGAACTAAATGCAAATCCTAATTTGCATATGTAAATTTGTGGCGGGATGGAAATCACATGCAGGGTCGGACTGGGGGACCCGGGGACCACAGGGACCCCCCCTCTGGCCCTCCCAGTTGAGCTCCTGGAGCCCACAGGGTTTTTTCCCGGTGTCTCGCCAGCCCAGTCCGACCCTGATCACATGACTTTTGGTCACAAAACAAGGAAGTAAAATATTTTTTTTCCACTTTTTCTTTTCCCAGTCCTAATTTGCATATGTAAATTAGGATTTTGTTCGGTATTTGGTCGAATCTTTCACAAACGATTCGGGGATTCGTCTGAATCCCAAAAAGTGGATTCGGTGCATCCCTATTTTTCACCTACATATTTAAATACATTTGCCATGTATTTGAAAAACAATTGGCCCTATACAGTATATGTTTTCTTGCTGCTTAAGTATGCCCAAAATCGAACCTCATTTTTTGTTTTGAGGCTCGGTAGTTTAGGGTCTGGGCCGGCAGGGGCCCATGAGGGCCAACACAGCAGGACCATGGGGACTGAAATGGAATGGAAGGACAGGGACATGACAGGGCAAGGAAGTGGGACCCGGATGACGGAAGAAAGGGTTTGTGGGAAATGTAGTTCAAGGGGTGGAGCACGGGCTTGAGGTATAGAGCGCAAAGAAGAGTCGGCGCAATTTTGTAAATCAACCCCACCAACCCGCCCTAGATTGGGATAAGACGGGCCGGGGTCTTTTATAGTCGCAGCTAAAGATTAAAGGGGTTTGAGTTAATTATGGCGGAAGTTGGGTAGGTCTGAGGCTCGGGGTGATGGTGACTGGACACTGTTAAAAGGAGAGGGAAAGGACAAAAGGAATAGCCACAGGATTTGGAGGGGTGCTTGGAAAGTGGATCTCAACAAGAGCAGCCTTCAGCGGCTAATGGGGTCGGGGAGATTCCACTGAATAGTTGTTTAAGATTATTTGGTTAGGAAATGTTAGGAGATTTAAAGTTAACTCATATGTTAATAAAAGGAAATGTGTAAGTGTGTTTATTAAAGGTTGTGGGTAAATGGAGGGAGGGTCCAGAGATTGACAATGCCCATGTCATGTCTGGAACCAGCATTATCCTGCTAAATGCTTGGGAGATAAAATTGTCATTGCATTTATTCTACAGTGTGTTCTGGGCTTATTATGGAAGAAATTGGCACTGCATTTTCCTTGCCATTATAAATGGAATTGCCCCTTGTTTTATTATGAAACTGCTGATCAGGGGTACAAGGGGTTTGGTTGAAGATGGGGCCACAAGAGATTCAAAAGTGTGAGTTTTGGATCACAAAAAGGCAAGGCTTGTGGGTGAGAGGACGGGTTGTGGTTGAAATATTTTGACATAATGGGAGCGACCAAGGCAATTACGGTATGTACATTTGTTGCCATTTTTTTTAACAGGGCTCCATTCTATTTGTTGGCAGAGCCATCTGTGCAGTAGGCCCAGGAGAACAATTGCTAATAATAATTGGGATAACCTCTGATGGGAGCCCTGCAGCCAAAAAAGAAAGCATGTCCCAGCGTGGTGACATTGATAGATCTTGCTCAAGGTGAGGCTGTAAAACTAAGCCAGTCGGTATATTTTGGCATATTTTTGGGTGCTGCTTCATTGAGTAAGTAGAAATAATCCGTAAGTAATCAGTAATAATAAGTGAGTGAGCATTAGTCTTTTTGTGCCAGCTTCCTTTGAGCAAGGTCTATACCCATTTTCAGTAAAGATAATCACACTATGATATCACTTGTGCTGTTTTTCATTCAAAGGAATGTTTCCTGGATGGTGGGCTTGACCCAAAGAGCATAGACTTTCATCCAAGAAGACGCTGAAAATGTCAGGTATAGTGCATTTTTGTTTCATAGAAAAAATGTTCTTGTCCTACGTAATACCAGTTATTTATATATATATTGTATAGAAATTGTGCTCTCTGCACTAGAAGAGCCAACATTCCAATGTAAAAATCTGAATTTTGACTCTTCAAAGGAACAGTTACACCAACATATAAAAGTGCTGTAAATGAATGACAATATAATAGTAATGTTGCCCTGCACTGGTAAAACACTACTATAGTTTATATAAACAAACTGCTTTGTAGCCATGGGGGCAGCTATTCAAGCTCGGGATAATCAGTAGATAACAGATAAGTTCTAAAGAATCCCATTGTATACTACTGCTGCATATCCTGTGCATTTTCAGCTTTGAATGGCTGCCCCCATGGCTACACAGCAGCTTGTTTATATAAACTATAGTAGTACTTATCTGTTATCTACTGTGTATCCTGTGCTTGAATGGCTGCCCCCATGGCTACACAGCAGCTTGTTTATATAAACTATAGTGGTACTTATCTGTTATCTACTGTGTATCCTGTGCTTGAATGGCTGCCCCCATGGCTACACAGCAGCTTGTTTATATAAACTATAGGGGTACTTATCTGTTATCTACTGTGTATCCTGTGCTTGAATGGCTGCCCCCATGGCTACACAGCAGCTTGTTTATATAAACTATAGTAGTACTTATCTGTTGTCTACTGTGTATCCTGTGCTTGAATGGCTGCCCCCATGGCTACACAGCAGCTTGTTTATATAAACTATAGTAGTACTTATCTGTTATCTACTGTGTATCCTGTGCTTGAATGGCTGCCCCCATGGCTACACAGCAGCTTGTTTATATAAACTATAGTGGTACTTATCTGTTATCTACTGTGTATCCTGTGCTTGAATGGCTGCCCCCATGGCTACACAGCAGCTTGTTTATATAAACTATAGTAGTACTTATCTGTTATCTACTGTGTATCCTGTGCTTGAATGGCTGCCCCCATGGCTACACAGCAGCTTGTTTATATAAACTATAGTAGTACTTATCTGTTATCTATTGTGTATCCTGTGCTTGAATGGCTGCCCCCATGGCCACACAGCAACTTGTTTATATAAACTATAGTATTACTTATCTGTTATCTACTGTGTATCCTGTGCTTGAATGGCTGCCCCCATGGCTACACAGCAGCTTGTTTATATAAACTATAGTAGTACTTATCTGTTATCTATTGTGTATCCTGTGCTTGAATGGCTGCCCCCATGGCTACACAGCAGCTTGTTTATATAAACTATAGTAGTACTTATCTGTTATCTACTGTGTATCCTGTGCTTGAATGGCTGCCCCCATGGCTATACAGTAGCTTGTTTATATAAACTATAGTAGTACTTATCTGTTATCTACTGTGTATCCTGTGCTTGAATGGCTGCCCCCATGGCTACACAGCAGCTTGTTTATATAAACTATAGTAGTACTTATCTGTTATCTACTGTGTATCCTGTGCTTGAATGGCTGCCCCATGGTTCCACAGCAGCTTGTTTATATAAACTATAGTAGTACTTATCTGTTATCTACTGTGTATCCTGTGCTTGAATGGCTGCCCCATGGCTACACAGCAGCTTGTTTATATAAACTATAGTAGTAGTTATCTGTTATCTACTGTGTATCCTGTACTTGAATGGCTGCCCCCATGGCTACACAGCAGCTTATTTATATAAACTATAGTAGTACTTATCTGTTATCTACTGTGTATCCTGTGCTTGAATGGCTGCCCCCATGGCTACACAGCAGCTTGTTTATATAAACTATAGTAGTACTTATCTGTTATCTACTGTGTATCCTGTGCTTGAATGGCTGCCCCCATGGCTACACAGCAGCTTGTTTATATAAACTATAGTAGTACTTATCTGTTATCTACTGTGTATCCTGTGCTTGAATGGCTGCCCCATGGCTACACAGCAGCAAGACTAAGCTTGGCTCCTAAGCTCCTAAGACTGGAGGCACACGGGAAATTAGTCGCCAAGTGAATTTATTCTTTGCTGCTGCGGGCGACTAATCTCCCCGAAATGCTTTCCCAACAGCAAGAGTGTGAATGGCCTGTGGAATCACAGTTGTGTTGCTTCATTTATTGAAGTTGCCTCGTAAGGAAACTTCTGTCAATTTTGTAAAACAAAGCGTCGTGAATGCGATCCTACCGGCGATTCAAATTCTTGCTGCTGGCATTTTGGGGAGATTAGTCGCCGCAGCAGCAAAGATTTATCATTTGGCGACTAATCTCCCCATTTGCCACCTGCCTAAGAGTCTTCTGATGTGCCTGCACCTGGAATCACAGCGTTGGCCTGGGCGCAGGGACACGGAATGGATTTTGGCCCAAAATAACCTACACACGCATTTTAGCTCCACCTGCACCTGGGCCAAATGGCATTGATGATTAATTTGCTCATTGTCTGCTGTGGTACACAATGTTACACAGTTAAGAACACTTTTCCCATGATCTCAAGCATCTAAACCCTCCATAAATGTATCCCACGCAGCCCAAATTCTTTCCATAAGTTAATCAAAAGCTCAATTATAGATGCACGATAATTAACCATTGAGAAACAATGTTTTGATTTCCTTTTCATTTTCCCTTTTCGGGCTTAGATTGATTGAATCTCCTATTAATATATGGCTAAAAGCATCTTTAATTGGCTCGGTTGAAACACTTCATGCACAGTTGTAGGTAAGGTCACCGCATTTTCTATTCCACTTAAGTGAAACGTCTCTATTCAAATGTCAAGTTCCCCTTTCTTCAACTCGTACCACACAGTATATATATTTATTCGGCACACATAAAATCCTTGTTATCTTTGTAATCTTTTCCAGGATTGACGTTATTATCTCATCGCTGCCTTATGAGTCAAGCAAAACACTGGAAGGGACCTTCATGGAGGAACAGATACCTCACAGTAAGGTTTTCCTAATACCCAGACTGAATAAACACTGAGCTTGTTTGGCTCCCGGAACATCTGGGCCCCCCTTTTACGCATCCAATATCCAGTCTGCCTCCTGCTTGTCCTGCTGACAAATGACTTTATTCATGATTATTTTTATTTCAAGAACTGGCTCTTTTCCCTCGCTTTATACATGCCAGCTTCCCTGTAAATTCGGCCAGCTTACCATGTAAATAGACCCAGTCAGAGAAGCACATTCATTAGAACCCCAGACACGGCAAAATTAGTCATGGCAAATGTTTTCTTTTGTATAATCCAATCCACAAACTCCAATTCTCAGCCTAAAATATAACAGTTTAACCTATAACTTCTTGTCGTTATGATTTATATATTTTGGGTAGAATAAATGAAGTGGGACTGTGGTGTAAATGCCTTTCAATAGCTGTTTTTGACTGTACATAATTGATTTTAAGAGAGTGAGTATAAAAATTAACTTTTGCCAAAAGCATCAGAATGTTCACAGGCCTATTATTAAAAGGGGCAAAGATTCGTGGGCCGAGGGCGTTATTCTCCCACTGTATAGAGCACTGGTAAGGCCCCATCTAGAATATGCCGTACAGTTTTGGTCTCCATCACTCAAACAGGACATTATTGTATTAAAGAGGGTACAGAGAAGGGCAACTAAGCTGGTAAAGGGAAAATCTTAGCTATGAGGAAAGACTGGCCAAGTTGGGGATATTTTCGCTGGAGAAGAGGCGCTTAAGGGGTGATATGATAACTATGTATAAATATATAAGGATCATATAATAATCTCTCTAATGCTTTATATACCAGTAGGTCTTTTCAGCTGACACAAGGTCACCAATTCCGATTAGAAGAAAAGAGGTTCCGGCTAAATATTGGGAAGGGGTTTGTTGGGAAGGGGATGTGGAATTTTCTCCCTGAATCAGTGGTACAGACTGATACATTAGATAGGTATAAGAAGGGGTTGGATGGTGTTTAGCAAGTGAGGGAATACAGGGTTATGGAAGATGGATTATAGTACAAGTTGATCCAGGGACTGGTCCCATTTTGGAGTCAGAAAGGCAAATTGGAGAGGCTTCAGATAGGGTTTTTTGCCTTCCTCTGGATCAACTGGCAGTTAGGCAGGTTATATACAGACTTAAGGTTGAACTTGATGGATGTGTGTCTTTTTTCAACCTAACTTACTATATTACTATGTTACACCCAGGCAGCCATAACCATTTAGATTTCAGACTTGAAGCCGCGCTGCTTTCCATAGTGAGTGGTGCTAGGTTGCCACTAATCCATCTGTAAACCGGACAGCCCAGGTTTCAGTGGGCTTTAGGGTTCATTGTGGAAACTGGACAGAAATAGGGTCAGACTGGGTTGACGGGACACCGGGAAAAAAACAGGTGGACCCTGCTGGCCGAGATCCGCTGCTTTACGTTTGGCAGAAAGAAAGGTACATGCAGGGCAGGAAGCTGTTGGATGGGGTTGAATTTTGGACAGGGGGCTGTTTAGGGGGTTGTGGACCTGGGGCAGGGGGCCATTGGAGGGGGTTGCATTTTGGACAGGGGACCATTAATGGGGGGGTTGTGCAGGTGAGGGTCCTGACATGGCCGCTTGGTGGGCCCCTGGTCTTTCAGTGCAACGTTGGACAGAAATGCACCAAATTATGCCTAATGCAAGTAACACATCTTGACTTCATTCCAAAATAACATAGTGGCTGTTCCCAAAATCATTGACACACCCCCTGATGTCACTGGCCTACTTCCTTTTCCCAGGTGTAACCAATGGCAAATGTGCCAACCCACGGTGGAACACAGATTTTCTGGAAAGCAGAAGGACTTCAAATCCCACAATCCATCACTTCATGATGGAAAAAGGTGAGGGAGGAGTTTGATCCCTCTGTGAGCCTAACTGCATGGGGAAATAGTTCCTGCGAGCACAGGCAGACTATCATGGTTTCCTTTCAGGTTGTGGAATTGTGTATGTTTAACTGAATGAGCCGAAGCCAAAAAGGGGGTATATTTTCCATCTCTCCCTGAATTCATGGCCTTATCTTGGAATTGTAACTAGTGATGGGCGTATTTGTCCCATTTAGCTTTGTCGAAAAATAGATTGACTATTTGATGTGCATTAAAGTCAATGGGCGTGGGTTTAATTGTCACCAACGCAGGCAAATTTTCGGCGAACCGTGGAAGTTCACCGCGAATTTGCGACTGCCAAATAAATTCGCCCATCACTAATTGTAACTTCTTTTCTCAGTTTAATTAAAAGCAACTGAAATAGGAAGGGGATACAAAGAAATGATGCACAAGCCAGTAGAGAGTTGAAGAACTGTGGCAAATTGACTCCCATCATAAAAGAGCTAAAAATATTATAGAAACCGGTTTTTCTTTTGCTGCTTGAAAAAAAAATATGTTCCTTGTGGGAGCTGAGTAATAATGCGCCTTCTTTTACTGACAAGTGACATTTCTTTTATTGAAAGGTACAATTAGGGGAATAATTGCTCTTAGCTTTGTTTAACAGTGGATTTGCCGAGATGGCAGCCTTTATGTGCTTCTCTGTATATTCATATTTTTGGTTTTTCCATGTTTTCCTGCAGCTGACTTGCTGTGCTCTCAATGCTATACTGTATTTAATATATGCCTTCTCACAAGCCACAACATTTATAGGCTGGATATAGGAAATCCTTTATTTTTTCTAATACAGGTATGGGATCCGTTATCTGGAAACCCGTTATCCCGAAAGTTCTGAATGGCTGTCTCCCATAGACTCCATTTTATCCAAATAAACCAAATTTTTTTAAATTATGTCCTTTTTCTCTGTATTAATAGAATAGTTCCTTGTACAAGTATGGGATCCGTTATTCAGAAACCTATTATCCAGAAAGTTCCAAATTACGGAAAGGTCGCCTCCCATAGACTCAAAATTATTAAAAATTATTTCCTTTTTCTCTGTTATAATAAAACAGAGCCTTGTACTTGAGCCAAACTAAGACATAATTCTATAATTTGGAAATCCGAACTGGAACTTTTCACTCAGGCAGCCCTTCCAAAAGCCGGGCTTTCCGGGTGAAATCCGGACAGGTAGCAACCCTAGCCAGAATGAGTAAATATACACATGCCTTGACTGAGATTTAAAATAGACCCTGTCATTTCAAGTACACGAAATACACATATTGCCTATGGCAATTACAGAAGTCCCTCTACCACCAGATTATTTTTTGGGCTTGTATATACTTACACATATTACAGGGAGGTGTGGTTGAAGTTGTCCATGAGCAGGGGTCCTCAACCTTTTTTTACCTGAGAGCCACATTCAAATGTAAAGAGAGTTGGGGAACAGAACAAGCATGAAACATGTTCCTGGAGTGGGGGTGGGGTACCAAAGAGGGCCGTGATAGGCTATTTGTTAGGGCTATGTGAACAGACAGCCAGCAGGAGGCTCTGTTTAGCAGAACATCTGTTTTTTAGACAACCAAAACTTCCGAAATTCATAGATGAGCACCTGGGACACTGGGAACAACATGCAAGAGGTTGGTGAGGTGAGGAACATGCTGCTCCGGAGCCACTGGTTGGGGACCACTGCCAAAAACCAAAGCCCACTCTCCTCACTGAACATCTTTATTCTCATCCTCCATATGTAATAAGTGGGATGAGAAAACAATTTGCACAGGAGCAGTAAACCAAAGCAACCAATATGACGCTTGCTTTTAAATCAATAAATTCTACCTGCTGATTGGTAGCTATGACCTACCTGCTGATTGGTAGCTATGAGTTTCTACCCATGGGCAAACTCTGTATCCTTTATACATAACACTCATAGTCTCTATCATACTTCTCTATACTGTATACAATCATTTAGCCTTTTCTCCATTTCTGTTCTTTGTTTTAATACAGAAAAAATGAAAGACCAAGATACAGGCATACAAGGCAACATGGAACTGACACCTGGGCCCACCAGAAGTTTTCCCGGTATCCTGGTGGACCAGTCGTATACTGTCCATGTGACAATGATGAACAGCAACTCATATGACATTTCTACTGTTGGAAAGGTAAGGTCTAAGCATGGCACATTTTGGAACCACCATTCAAAATGGGTCCTGTTGCATCTCTGCTATTTAGAACTAACAATATACTTTGGGTACCATGGCAAAAGGGTTGAAAAAGTGTCTCTAAAGCAGTGGTTCTTGAATTGTGGTCCTGAGCTCAGTTAGGGTGAACACTTTATTTACATTCTTGAATATTCCTAAAACTATAGAAAAGTCTATATTTTCATGTATTTGCTAAAACCAGCCTACCTAAACCTTGGACAGCAAAAAGGCCCAAACACAAAGGCCTGAAGACTACAGCTCAAAGGTAAGTTATTACTGGAATCCGTTTCAATGCAGCCCATTGTCTCACCCATCATTTCTTTTGGAACAGTGATGGCATCGAACTGGCATCTTGAAAGGCAGCACATGGCCGGTTCCCTATATTAGGTTTCTTATTGACATAGAGCAGTGATCCCCAACCAGTAGCTCGTGAGCAACATGTTGCTCTCCAACCCCTTGGATGTTGCTCCCAATGGCCTCAAAGCAGGAGCTTATTTTTGAATTCCAGGCTTAGAGGCAAGTGTTGGTTGTATAAAAACCAGATGTACTGCCAAACAGAATCTCAATATAGGTTGACAATCCACATAGGGGCTACCAAATGGCCAATCACAGCAATTATTTGGCACCCCAAGAACATTTTTCATGCTAGTGTTGCTCCCCAACTCCTTTTACTTCTGAATGTTACTCAAGGGTTCAAAAGGTTGGGGATCCCTGACATAGAGAATCTCAACATAACCTTTTAGAGAAGGGCAACTTGATTTACACTCATGCTCCATGAAGAACCAAGAACCTGTTCTGATAACAGAAATAAAAAGAAGAGACAAAGGATAAGGCAAAGCAAAATATTTCTTGATTAGTCTTTCATTAGCAAATAACAGCTGTATTTATATTGGGTTAGAACCACAATGCTCCCTTCCCTTGTAAATGGTTTGATGGTTTCCCCTTTAAACATAGAGCAACATTCTAAAGGAAAGTGAAGAAGGATGTGTCTTACCGTTGACATTGTCTCCCAAGCCTATAACAACACAAAGAAATATTTTCATACACATATTTGATGGCTCTTGTTAGCCATATGATGGATTCATTGTTGGAATGGAGTTGGCTTCTCTATGAAACCTCAGTAAAGTTTTATCATGTTGTCATTGTTGGAATGGAGTTTGGCTTCTCAGTAGAGCGTTAGGATGCAGTTATTGCTGGAATTGATTTGGTCCACTTGGAAAATCCTTTCCACTACTCTTTTCGCCCACATGCTTTCTCATTATTCTCACCGTATGTTATCTTCTCTGGCATTTTCTGCTGTCCTCACAGGGTCGGACTGGGCCAGCGCCGAGAAAAAAACCCAGTGAGCCCCTGTGCCGGGAAAAACTCAGTGGGCCCCGGCTCTCGTAGGCCCCCCAGTCCGACCCTGTGTCCTCATCTTACTTTGTCTCTTGTGCTCCTCTTCCTTCTTCTGTTTTTCTCGACTTCTTTATATGTTTCTTCTCTTTTTCTATTTGTCTTTGGTCTCCTTCCAACCTCTTTTTAACAAGTTTCCCTATTTTACACTACTCCCATATTTTCTCTTGCTCTCTTTTTTCCCTATTTTCTCCAGCTGTTTCCAGTCTGTAAATTTACTTTGGTTTCTAAAGGGTCTTTTAGGTGCCAAGACAGGGTAATTGGGCTGGAAGCAGAGGAGGGCCTCCAGTGAAACATTTCCCCAGGTTCTTACGAGCCAGTGAAGCAGTTTTTGGGAGAGAATCCTTTAATAAGTATTCTGCCTGCTATGTTTGTTGAAGCAACCCTGCAAAACTATGTAAGGTTTATGTTAATTAAGGTTGCCACCTTTTCTGATTGGGGAAAAGGGGCAGGGGCGGGCGGATAAGTCAGGGTGGGCGGATGATGTCAGGGGGCGGGTGGATGACGTCAGGGGGAGCGGATTTACCTCGGGTGGACCAGTGACATAAGAGGTGGCGGGGAAGATGACATCAGGGGCAGGACTGATGACATGGCGATAAGCAATTTTCTGGTTGCCATGTCATTAACGTCAATGGCCTGTCCAGATTTCCTAATTTGCCACTTTTCACCCTGACTGCCTTTCCAAACATCAGGCTGTCCAGGTGAAATCCGAACAGGTGGCAACCCTTATTTTAGTATATGTCTGACAGTCGGCAGAAAGTGATGCTGTTGGAGATCTAAGCCATAACCTAGTGCTAATGTTGTCACTTTTATTACTTTACCTCCCTGAGTACCTTCTATGGGCCTGAGCTCCCAGTGATTGCAGGAAAAGGCTCTGATATTAGCACCGAACAGCAGTGTTGGCACATTTGCACGTTGTTTTTACGTACTGTGGGCAAGAATTTTTGATTCCATTCCTCCGTTCAAATGTTGTTGTTTTTCTGCTGCTCTGCCGGATCTTTCTGACACAAAAACACCTACTTGCCTTCTGGACACATTTTTCAACTGACTTACTTGTATGTAAATGGAGCCTGCCCTGCTGCGTTTGTTTTACAGAGAACAGTGAGGGCTTAAAGGAGAAGGACAAGTATTTTAACTTGGGGGTGCTAAAAGTTAGGCACCCCCCAAGTGATCACATGTACTTCCCTGAAACCCTGGGCCGGTGCTCCTTCCAGCAAGCACCACGGAGCGATCGTCTTCTGGCTTCTTTTTTTTGTCGTGGCTCTGAATGTGCATTAGCGTGAAAAGCTGAACTTTAACGAAAAAGTCGGCTGTTTAGTTCTACTGCACATGCGTCTGCCCCGGGAAATTTGAAGATAGAAGAAGCGGGAAGACGATCTCTCCTTGGTGCTCGCTGGAAGGGGTTTCAGGTAAGTACATCACGTAGGGGTGCCTAACTTTTGGCACCCCCAAGTCAAAAGACATTTCCTTCTCCTTTAATTGCATCAAGGACCCCTAATTGCCTCACTGCACCTCCTATTTCTGTAGAGATTAGTGATGGGCGAATTTATTCGCCAGGCGCGAATTTGTGGCAAAAGTTCAGTTTCTGACCAGTCTGACCACCAAGTAGTCAAGGAAGTTGTCAGGAGTAAGAAAGAGGCTGCTCTGATGTTCTTCTGCTTAGGAAAACAATTCAAAAACATTCTCACTTCTTTCCTAAGCAGAAGAACATCAGAGCAGCCTCTTTCTTTCTCCTGACAACTTCCTTGACTACTTGGTGGTCAGACTGGTCAGAAACTGACCAGCAGGTGGCACTGTTGGAACAAAATTCATTCATATTAACAGCACATGTATCCCTTAATATCTTGGAATAAAAAGAAAATAAATGATGAATTGATATTACAAAAGTGCTTAGAATAGCACTCTCATCAATTTTACATTCACTTACTTTAAAGGTTTACTCATCCTTTAAAAATAAATGAATATATGTGAAAATACACCAGATTTGCCCTTCACCATGGACGTAACTACAGAGGGGGACCCAAATGGTACAGGGGCCCATGAGACCCTAATACATATACAATTTCAATAAATATTGGTAAAACAGCTCAACCTCTAGACATTTTGGTGGCCAGCAGATTTTTGCCTCATAATTGTCTGAAATTATCACTGGAAAACGAGGGAATGCTGAAGAGGGATGGGAGAGTGGGGTACAGAGCCCAAAATCTGGTAACTCCTGACTTAAACACAAGTCAGTCCCATTGCATGCTGGGTATTGTAGTCTTACAATTGTTAAACAAAAACTACATTACCCAGCATGCATTGGGAGACACAGGCTTGGCAAATTAGGGCAAGAAAAGACTTTGGCTGGTTTTCAAAGTACAAACCAGCCAAAGACCCAAAAAGTAGCCCAAATTTGTACCTTGGCTAGTTTGTACTTTCAAAACCAGCCCGGGCTTTAAATTAGTAGCCCAATTTGGCTGGAAAACCGCCAACCTGGCACCCCTGGATACTGATCTATTGGAAGAGGACAGCAGTACTGCAGAAAGGCAATAGCTTGACTAGTCCTCCTGTATATAAAAATGGGGTTTTACAAAATCTGTTGAGCTTCATGGCTGCACCTAAATCAATACATGTTTATGTAAATTATGGACACCCAAAAGAGCAGGGTTTAGCAGAGAGTAGAAGGGGGGACACCTATGTGAACATGCGGAAATGAGGGGGCCATACTCATGTACTTATATGGCTGCCACTGCCTTAACCTAAAAAGCACAGGGTTTGGCACCTTGAATATCCCTGAAATCAGAAGGAGCAGAGAGTAGTGATGGGCGAATTTGTCCCGTTTCGCTTTACCGAAAAATTCACAAATTTCCTGTGAAATGGCAAAAAATTTGAGAAACACCGCCAGTGTCTCGTTTTTGCCGCCGGCGTCTGTTTTTGGATGCCGGCGTCCTTTTTTGGATGCCGGTGCACATTCTCCTGTGAAAATGCGCCAGTGTCCAAAAAAGCATACGCCGGCGAACTTTCGCTGCAGTTTTGCACATTTATTCACCGGCGGCGAAACGTGGCCCAACACTAACAGAGAGGCTAGATTTATTCCATTAAGTAAATTCATATTTAAGTCAATAGCTCTGCATAGTTGTAGTTGTACTTCTGCTTTCCCAATTCAACGGGCCATTAAAATTAGACTGTTAATGACCTCTAGTGGTCACTTAATAAAAGTTCACTTCAGTTACTTTAGTTTTTGTAATACCCCCCACAAATTACAAATAATTAGGGATGGGCGAATTTTTTCACCTTGTTTCGCTGCAAAATTGATGCCCATAGACTTGTATGGCGGCGTGTGTCAAAATATAAAAAAAAAAAAAGACGCGGGACAAAATTATTTTGACACCCATAGACTTTAATGGGTGTCAGCGACATTTCGTCGGCGGTGAATTTTTGGCGAAACGAAATGGGTCAAATTCGCCCATCCCTACAAATAATATCACGTTCGTTTTCATCACTTTCACATGGAATCTGAGTCTTATATTTGTCCTTTGGCTGTAAATTTGAAGATGTTAATGTAATTGGATTTTGCACTTGGATTAAGGATTATAAAATACTGACACGTAACTACCGCCCCCTTTTTTATTGCTTTACACAAGTTGGACAGATGTAATATATTGGTTTATAAAATGCAGTTGTGTAGTTTGTTCTGACTGAGCTTAACTTGCTTATGTCTCCCACTCTCCTAGTTCTCCTGGTATAATATGGGCCCAGTAATATCCAGTTACGTCGCTGGAAACAATCATTTAAAATAAAAAAAAATAAAAAAGTATTCGTAACCTTCCAACAATTACATTACTTTCCTCAAAAATGAAAGTTTGCAGGCATAAGTTAAAGGGTATATTAATAGGGTTGCCACTGTCTGGATTGCACCCGGATAGGCCGGTTTTTGGAAGGGCTGCCCTGAAATCTGGACAGGACATTGAAGTGAATGACAAGGCGATCAGCCAATCGCTGATCGGCACATCATCAGTCCCACCGGCCTCCCCATGTCACCCACCCTGCCCCCTTCATCACCAGCCCACCCCCTGCCCATTTTCACCAAAAAAAAAAGGTGGCAACTACATATATATATATATATATCTATATATATATCTATATATATCTCTATCTATCTATCTATCTATCTATCTATCTATCTATCTATCTATCTATCTATCTATCTATCTATCTATATATATATATATATATATATATATATAAACCTTCCTTACAAATGATTTCTAACCAAATTAATCAATTTACTAATAATCTCTACTCAGTGGAGTAACAATGGTGCACGGGGCTCTCTAAATTTTGGAAGGACATTTCCGTCCCACCAGGCCATATCCCCCTACTACTCCCCAGCACATGTGCAAGTTAGGTAAAAGAATAACTGGGGGGGGGGGGGTTAAAGAAGAACTAAAGATTAACTAAAGAAGTAGGTAGAAATGTTGTTGTGCTTCTGTACCAGCCCAAGGCAACCACAGCCCTTTAGCAGTAAAGATCTGTGTCTCCAAAGATGCCCCAGTAGCTCCTCATCTTCTTTTCTGCTGATTCACTGCACATGCTCTGTGCTGCTGTCACTTACTGAGCTTAGGGAGCCACTCACAATATACAGTACACATAGAATAGAAATGTCACAATATAAGGCTGATTAGTAATTAATACACATAATTACTACATGGCAGCACAGAAACCAGTGTAATTAGCATCAGAATTTAATAATCAGCAAACCTGTAGCATCAGCTTATATTACAGCCAGGGAAGCTCATTTTCTGCTGGATAATTAGTGACGAGCCCTAAGCTTAGCTTCTCAACAGCCAATCAGAGCCCACTGAGCATGTGAGTGTCACCATGGGGGCAGCCATTCAAGCACAGGATACACAGCAGATAACAGATCATTTTGGAAGAATCTCATTGTATACTATAGAGATTATCTGTGTATCCTGTGCCTTTTCTCCTTTTTCAGCTTTGAATGGCTGCCCCCATGGCTACACAGCAGCTTGTTAATATAAACTATAGTAGTACTCATCTGTTATCTACTGTGTATCCTGTGCTTGAATGGCTGCCCCCATGGCTACACAGCAGCTTGTTTATATAAACTATAGTAGTACTTATCTGTTATCTACTGTGTATCCTGTGCTTGAATGGCTGCCCCCATGGCTACACAGCAGCTTGTTTATATAAACTATAGTAGTACTTATCTGTTATCTACTGTGTATCCTGTGCTTGAATGGCTGCCCCCATGGCTACACAGCAGCTTGTTTATATAAACTATAGTAGTACTTATCTGTTATCTACTGTGTATTCTGTGCAGCAATAATTGTCAGTGGTGCCATCACTGGTTTTTTTTTTCTTAAATATTTTCCTTTTTTTCTTTTTTATTAACTTACAACTTCTAGCATAGTTCAACATAGGTGCTAAGTGCAGTTTTCTAATTGCATCCAGTCTTTGCTGTCATTCTCTAACTTACAGCAGGCAGGGCTCCCACTATAGGCACCCAGAGACTTCTCTATAGCTACCCTTGAGTGCCAGTATAGTAAAATATGGCCCTGGCAGTAGACTGATTGAGACTAATTACTGGTCAGTTGCTATGTGCAACATCATTGCAGTCTATAACATGTGTAGTAGATGAACCTCTGTGTGTGAATCCACTTAGTAGGTTTCTGTCCCGTTTTGCTTTCCTAAAAAATTTGCGAATTTTCCGCGAAATTTGTGAAATGCGAATTTTAATGCCTGCGTTTTGACACCCTTCAGATTCTGATGCTCACGGCAATTTTGACTGTGGCGTTAGTCAATGGTCCGAATAATGTTGAGACGCGATGGTCCAAAAATTTTTGACGCCGGCGAATTTATTGTCCTGCGGCGAAACGCGGAAATTGGCCGCAAATTCGAGCTTGTCGAATTTATTTGCCAATCACTAGATATGAGCAAATCTGATAAGTACTTGGCCTCTCATCTATAACCAAGTACAAGGGCCCCGAGACGCTGCTTCTTATCTGCAGTGGGAAACAGTCATTCAACACTGTGACCACCAGAGGTCAGTGTTCTTCAGTGAAAGATATTGCTATTTATTCGTAGAGTAACTAGTATTGGCTGCTTCTTTTTGGGGCTTTAGATTTTATAAAACTGCAGAAAACAAACTCATGCAATCACTGGCCACTGGCTCTGATATTATGCATATTTTTTTAAAAATATTTTAGAGCAGGCAGAATTCTCATTGGAGGATCTTCTAGCATTCATACAGTGATCCCCAACCAGTAGCTGGCGAGCAACATGTTGCTCTCCAACCCTTTGGATGTTGCTCTCAGGGTACTCAAAGCAGGTGCTTATTTTTGAATTTCAAGCTTGAAAGCAAGTTTTAATTGCATAAAAACTAAGTATAGTGCCAAGTAGAGCCCCTTGTTGGCTGCCTGTCAACATAGGGGTTACCAAAATAGCCAATCACAACCCTTATTTGGCACCCCAAGGGACTTTTTCATGTTTGTGTTGCTCCCCAACTCTTTTTATATTTGAATGTGGCTCAAAGGTAAAAAAAAGGTTGGGGACCCCTGGAAGGCATTGTCCCTGGAGAGTTCAGTGAACAATTTATCACCTCTCACTCTAAGGTAGGGTTGCCACCTGGCCGGTAAAAATAAGGGTTGATCCCAATGTTATTAATTATAAATATATAAGAAGGCAACCCTACTCTAAGGGTAGATACACACAATGCTATTTGGGGGAGATTAATAGCCCAGCGACAAATTGCCTCTTCTTCGGGCGACTAATCTCCCCACAATGCCTTTTTTAAGTCACCTGAAGAAAAGAACTTTGCTCTCCATCTTGTCTTCTTGTTTTCCATGATTATACGAGTTGAACATTGGTTCTTTTCTTCCTATAGCTTCTACCTGTAAGATGGGTGCAGCAGGAAAGTATGGTTCCTATAATCATAGTTGTAACTTAGAAAGTAAGTAAGTATGTTAGGTTGAAAAAAGAAACACATCCATCAAATTCAACCTTAAGTCTATATGTAACCTGCCTAACTGCCAGTTGATTCAGAGGAAGGCAAAGAACCCCATTGAAGTCTCTCCAGTTTTTCCAATTTGCAATTCTTTCCTGACTCCAAAATGACAGACTAGTCTCTGGATCAAAAATCGTAAATAGAAATGACACACCATGACTGTATATTCCCAGTGGTGGGACTGTTCCAAACTGCAGAACGTTTGCCAACATCAATTAACTCATCACAGCCAATAAAACGTTTATAGCCAGGTCCGGATTTGTGGCAAGGCCACAAAGGCCCGGGCTTACGGCGCCATGAATTCAGGGGCGGCATGGCGGCATGGCGCCCAGGCGCATTCAAGCAAAGTTGTTCCCCTTCCATGTCACCTCTACGTCGTCCTCCCCGTCTCCTTGCGCCTGCACGTATATTTGCATGCACACGTCTTGAATATACGTATATAAGTGCAGGCGCAAGGAGACGGGGAGAAGAATGCTGAAGGGAAGGACGATGTGGGAAGGAAAGACAGAGAGGGGGATGCATAAGGGGGCGATGAGTGGAGACGGCCTAGGGACGCCCCATTTGCAAATCCGGCCTGTGGACAGCTGACCAGTTAGCTCTACCTGTTGACTGCTTGCTATGGGTTACTAACTTATTTGAAAAGATTAGACCGTTTGTTTATGATAGTAGCCCTTTAGGGTCAGGGCACACGCTAAGATTCCGGGAGATTTAGTCGCTCTGGCAACAAATCTCCTCTTCTTCGGGGCGACTAATCTCCCCGAATTGCCTTCCTGCCGGCTAGAATGAAATTTGCCGACGGAATGGCACTCAGAGCGCTTTGTTTTCCGAAGTCGCCCGAAGTTGCCTCACGAGGAAACTTTGGGTGACTTCCGAAAATGAAACACAGCGATTTCCATCCCGCGTCGATTTTGATTCTAGCCGGCGGGAAGGCAGTTTGGAGAGATTAGTCGCCCCGAAGAAGAGGAGATTTGTCAGCAGACAACTAATCTCCCCAAATCTGACCGTGTGTCTCTGCCCTTAATAGGGGTTTTTTATTATGCCAATTTTTTTTTGTCCTAATGCATTAAAGTCAATGGGGCAAATTCACTAAGCGCCGAAGCGCCGAACGCTAGCGTTAATTCGCTAGCGTTTGGCATTTTCGTTACTGCGCAAATTCACTAACGAACGCTGGCGTCGTTTCGCTACTGTTACTTCGCACCCTTACGCCAGGTGAATTTTCGCTAGCGACGTAACTACGCAAATTCACTAACTTGCGCAGTGTACTGAACGCTACCTTTTACGCTAGACTTCCTTCGCCACCTCAGACCTGGCGAAGCGCAATAGAGTAGATAGGGATTGTTTCAAAAAAAGTCAAAATTTTTTCTAAGTCCCAAAAAACGCTGGCATGTTTTCTACATTATGGGTGATAGGCTGAAAAAGATGGAAATTTTTTTTGGGGCTCCCCTCCTTCCCCCCTACATTTCCTAACTCATGGCAACTTACCTAGACAGTGGGCACATGTGTAGGGCAAAATAAAATTTTTATTTGATGATTTGAAGGTTTTCTAGGCATTTGTAGTGCTGATACGTATTCCTCCATTGAAATTTGAATTTCGCGCCGTATGCAAATTAGCCTTCGCTAGCGTAACTTCGCTTTACATAGCGAATCAACGCTAGCGCAACTTCGCAACCTTACTCTACCCCTGTGCGCAACTTCGGATTTTAGTGAATTTGCGGAGCGCTGGCAAAACTATGCCTGGCGAAGTGCGGCGAAGTTGCGCCTGGTGCAACTTCGAATCTTAGTGAATTTGCCCCAATGGGTGTTTTTTCTTATGGCGACTTTTTTTCTCCAAATGAATTAAAGTCAATGGTCGTTATTTTCAAATTTTCCGCATTTTCGAAAAACAATTCGCACATATGTGTAAATACAAACATCTGAACTCTTGGTTCATGAAAGACCATTGATCTTGGCATGAGCGAGGTGAATGCAGTGTTCTTCAAATTTATTTAAAATTCCCTTCACAAAGTATTACAAGGCGGCTGCTGCTGTTGATGGGAAGGGGGGGATTATAACCAGTTGGGTGCTGGATGCCCTCAGACACGGTACAACACAATGTTTTATTAACAGCAACAGAATGAAGAAAAATGAAACCGCAGGGACCAGAGGTCAGTGATACCCTTGTTAGCCGATAAAGGCAATGGTATTGTCAGTTGAGGTTTTAATTTTCTCCCATTCTCTGCTTGTTAATAAATCATTATGTTTCGAATAGGAAATGAACAGCAGTGTGTTTTTATATACCTGGTATCCAAGAATGTCATCTTCTTCTCTATGTCTTATAAGAGTATTGCAGGGGTCACACTGGAAATGTTTTTATGGGTGCTGGAGGCTCTCCTGGTGGGCCCAGGGCCTGTATTACAATATTATTCTGTAGCCAGAATTTATAAGGGCGTATATATAGTGCTCAGAGATATATAAATATTGGTTAAAGGGATACTGTCATGGGGAAAACATTTTTTTCAAAATGAATCAGTTAATAGTGCTGCTCCAGCAGAATTCTGCACTGAAATCTATTTCTAAAAAGAGCAAACAGATTTTTTTATATTCAATTTTGAAATCTGACATGGGGCTAGACATATTGTCAATTTCCCAGCTGCCCCAAGTCATGTGACTTGTGCTCTGATAAACTTCAATCACTCTTTACTGCTGTACTGCAAGTTGGAGTGATATCACCCCCCTCCCTTTCCCCCCCCCCCCCGCATTAGCCAAACAACAGAACAATGGGAAGGTAACCAGATAGCAGCTCCCTAACACAAGATAACAGCTGCCTGGTAGATCTAAGAACAACACTCAATAGTAAAAACCCATGTCCCACTGAGACACATTCAGTTACATTGAGAAGGAAAAACAGCAGCCTGCCAGAAAGCATTTCTCTCCTAAAGTGCAGGCAAAAGTCACATGACCAGGGGCAGCTGGGAAATTGACAAAATGTCTAGCCCCATGTCAGATTTCAAAATTGAATATAAAAAATCTGTTTGCTCCTTTGAGAAATGGATTTCAGTGCAGAATTCTGCTGGAGTCGCACTATTAACTGATGCGTTTTGAAAAAAACATGTTTTCCGATGACAGGATCCCTTTATAAAGGTGTTCCGCCCATAAAATGCACTTTTAGTATGTTATATTATAGCCAATTCTAAGCAACTTTTCAGTTGGTCTTCATTATTTATATTTTATAGTTTTTGAATTATTTGACAGCTTTCAAATGAGGGTCACTGACTCCATCTAAAAACAAGTGCCCTCTAAAGCTGGCCACAGACGGGCCAATAAAAGCTGCCGACAGAACGAGTTGGCAGATTCTTGGCCCCCCCGAAAGTCGGGCAGATGTCGATCGGGCAGGGTTAAAAATCCCGGTGGATCACGGCTTCGTAGATGCGGTCCCACGATCTGACCGCCCGTATTGGCAGCATTATGATCCGATCGTTGGGCCCATGATTAGATTATACCGATATCGCACCTCAATGTGGGCATATCGGGGAGGGATCCGCTAGTTTGGCGAAATCGCCAAATGATTGGATCTCTACGTAAATGGCCAGCATAAGGCTACAAATGTATTGCTATTAGTGATGGGCGAATTTATTGACCAGGTACGAATTTGGGTGTTTCGCCGCCGGCGAATTGAATCGTCGCCGGTGACAGTTTAGGACGCCGGCGACAATTAATGGACGCCCATTGATGCCGGCATCAAAATCGTCATTTTGCAAATTTTCTGCCTGTTACGCAAATTTTGTGGGAAATTTGTGAAATTCGTGGCGAAGTGAAACGGGACAAATTCGCACATCACTAATTGTTACTTTCTATAACTTGTCTTTCTATACAGGTCTCTCCTATTCATATTCCAGTCTCCCATTTAATTCAGTGTATGGTTGCTAGGGTGATTTGTACCCTAGCAACCAGACTGATGAAACTGCAATCTGGAGAGTTGCTTAAATAACTCAAAAACCACAAATAATAAAAAATGAAAACCAATTGCAAATTGTCTCAAACTATCCCTCTCTACATCATACTAACAGTTTATTTGAAGGTGAACAACCCCTTTAAAGCCTTCGGCAATTGCTATTATTGAACCAAGAAATAAAAGTGCAAACCGAGCAGGGAGGATTCTCACTGACCCTGGGCAGCTTGTGCGGTGTTGCTTTAGAACTCCTTCTTAGATGTTGCTGAACTATAGCTCCCATTCATAGTTCAACCTTCATAGCAGGCTGTAAGTTAAAAGGGGTCATTGATGAGTGCAAGAGCAGTGTGCAAATCTCACCCATAATGCAGTGTTTCCCTATAATTCCTGGGCCTGTTGGATCAAACTAAATGTATGCCCCTTTAAATAGGATTTAACACATTATATGCTGGCACTCTGCTATTTGATTAGTGGTACCGTAAATGTTATAATTATCTGTGGCAAGTTAGCCTAGTGCCTCATGCCCCTTATTAGTAGCCCATTTCTTTTCAGAACACTGATTATTATACTATTTATTTATTTAATATCCGCCTCTCCTCAATGCAATTTTAGTTTTTCATTACTGTTTCTATCCCACCATTCTTTATTAAGAAGTAATGGTTAGTTGAATTTCCTAAATCTGACTGTTTTGCCAACGTGACTGTCAGTTAAAGTTTCTAATGCTAACGGACTCCTGCTGCACAAATATGGCAGCCCCCACCTTACAGGAACATGGGGGTAAGAAAGGTAATGTAAAAGCATCTGACAAATACTTATATACAAGTATATATAGATGGATAGTGATGGGCGAATTTATTCGCCAGGCGTGAATTTGCAGCGAATTCCCGAGATTCACCACCGCCATGAAATTTGCCTGTGTCAAAAAAAAATGGACGCCAGTGTCCGTTTTTTTGGACGCCGGCGCAATTTTGCCAAAAACTGACGCCGGCTTCCGTAAAAAACGGACGCAGGCATCAAAAACAGACGCTGGTGTAAAATACGAGAAGACGTTTCGCGTATTTCACGGGAAATTCACACATTTTATGGCGAATCTAAACGCCCCAAATTCTCCCATCACTAATGATAGATAGAAAAAAGGTTAATTCCTGGTGTCAGTACCTTTTTAAAGCAAAACTGCACAAATTATTTTTTTTTTCCAGGGCAAAGGAATCAACCATTGACAATCCTGCCTACTCTGACAGTTTTGTCTGCTGTGAAGTGATGGGCGAATTTATTCGATGGTCGAAGTATCCAAAAAATTACTTTGAATTTCGAATTTATTTACTTAGAAAATTCCCTCGAATTCACTTCGACCCTTGATAAATCTGCCCCTAAATGTTTTTATTACTCATCTTTCTATTCAGGCCCTCTCCTATTCTCCTAAATCAACGCATGGCTGCTAGGAAAAATTTGACCCCAGCAACCAAATTTCTGAAACTGCAAAATAATAAAATCCAGTACAAATTGACTCAGAATGTCCCTCCTTATGTCATTCTAAAAGTTAACTCAAAGGTGAACAACCCCTTTGAATGAATAGTTTGTAGTGTTGTACACCTAAATGGCATATATCTATATCTGCCCTTTAAAAGTTTGATTGTACACAGGGGTGCTTCGCCAATGAGGCGAGTTGAGGCTGTCGCCTCAGGCGGCAGCGCCCCACTGGGTACCAGGGGCAGCAAAAATGCTGCTCCTGGTACTTTAAGAGCGAATTTCCGGGGGAGGGGGGGGCAGCAGCAACTGCTGCTGCCTCAGGCGGAGGAGGGGCCAGGATCGCCACTGATTGTACAGGTACAGGTATGGCACCTGCTATCCCGAATGCTCAGAAGCTGGGATTTTCCAGATAATGGATCTTTCTGAAATTTGGATCTTCATACCCTTAAGTCTGCTAGAAATTCATTTATACATTGATTAAACCCCATTGGCTGGTTTTGCTTCCAATAAGGATTAATTATATCTTAGTACAAGCTACTATTTTATTATTACACAGAAAAATGAAATCATTTTAAAAAAAAAAAAGTCAATGGGAGACGGCCATTCCATAATTCTGAGCTTTCTGGATAACGGGTTTCTAGATAACGGATCCTATACCTGTACTGTTGGCACACAAAATTGCACTTCGACAATGCTTTTTCGACAAGCATGAAAAAGTCAAATAAGGGCTGTGATTGGCTATTTGGAAGGGCAAGGCCAGACGTGGTGCGTTTTTAAAAAAGCTCCGTTGGCCGTAAATATGCCACTGAAACCACACGCGACCGTCAACATGCTTTTATTTTTTATGCGTTTTTCAGAGCGTAGGTTTCTTTTCCCAACATGCACTTCTCATTAATTCCGCTGGCTAGAAACAGAAAATATTATTAAATATTTACATGCAAAATGGAGCAGGAATGATCGTCAACACGCAACGTAATTACGTCACCAGCCTAATACACCGTAAAAACGTATAGGCATCATTTATCTCGCGAGAATTTGGACGCCATATTTAAAATACGCTGCGTATTTACGTAAAGTGTGGTTTCAAACTTGCAAATCCCGTCAAGTCTACTGATTTGGTTGTTTCTTGACGTATTGTCGTTTCTGCCGAAAAATGCCAATACTGGCTTCCAGTGGCGGATTTCGTCTTGCAAGCGCCCTGTGAGAATTGCCATATTGTGTTTCCTATTAGTTTCCGTGGTAGTGCAGTTTATGCGTATTTACACCCGACTGAGTTTTTTTAAAAACGCAACGTAAAAACGCCACGTCTGGCCTTGCCCTAAATACAGCCCTGATCTCCAGCCATTTATAACAGCTGCTAATCTTCCTGTACTTTAAGTCTGAAACTGATGTCACTAGAGGATACGGGTAGATAAGGAATCACTGGCACTTAAAGGGCAGGTGTAAGCAGGGACAAGCCCTTGCCTTTTATTAGCACACGGGACTACCCGGGCCCTTTATCAAGCCTTAATAAAGGGTCCGGGTGGCCCAAAATGCAAAGGTTTGTCCCTGCTTGCACCTGCCCTTTGAGTGCCAGTGATTCCTTATCTAATTGCAGTAGGAGGGTCCCTTCGTCACCGTGCACCGGGCAACTGACTGACAGTAGCCTAACATCAGGGACTGCTGACAACATTTATCTCAGTAGGTCTGTGGTTGACGTGACATATTAAATTACATAATGTTTATTAGATAACAAATTGTCTGACACTGCCTAAATTACAATATGCCCAGAGGAAACATGATTACCCTCGTAATAAATTTTTTTTTTATTTTTGGAGTATTGCTGAGGACATAATAAACATTAATAACAAATCAACCTAATAATGTGCAGATTCCCTTTTATGGTAAGTTATCCCCTCCCAGTGGGAATATGGAGTTCCATGATCCTGTCCGCTCCAGAGAAAGAGATATTTATATAATTGTGGAAGAGAAACAGACTTCAGATGTTTGCGAATACCAGACGCAGTGTCAGTTAGGGGGTGCTTAGTACAGGGGGAATACCTCTCCTGGCACAACTGTATAGTGTTTCCATGTGCAGGACATAAGGACACTTAGGAGGCTGTTGCGGCTGAGCTGATTTAGAACATGGGAGTCCCCATGATTACAAATTTGTATGGAATCTCTGCAGGCTACATGGCAATTTGGTATCTCTTTACAAGCAAGATGATAGAGCCAGGCCCGGATTTGCGGCAAGGCCGCATATGCCCGGGCCTAGGGCGGCAAAAAATAGGGGCGGCATGCCGCCCAGCCGCAATATGGGGACGTTCGCGTCCCCGTTCAACTACACCAGCTGGGAAGGCGGGCACTAGGACCGCGCAGCCGCCTGGTCGGACCGCGTGGCCTAGGGGCGGCCGGAAAAGAAATCCGGCGCTGGATAGAGCCTATTTCTGGTAAGTTGTACTTGCTACAGAGGAATACCCATGGCTTGGAATTCCAATAAACTCCATTTTAGCTTAAAGGGATACTGTCATGGGAAAACATGTTTTTTTCAAAATGCATCAATCTTCAATTTATAAAAGACTTAATGTATGAAGATCCAAATTACAGAAAAATTTGTTATCTGGAAAACCCCAGGTCCCCAGTATTCTTAATAACAGGTCCCATACCCAGTGTCGGACTGGCCCACCGGGATACCAGCAAAACTCCCGGTGGGCCCAGGTGTCAGTGGCCCCTCATGCTGCTAAACATTTGGCTTATTTCATAGGGATGCACCGAATCCACTATTTTGGATTCAGCCGAACCCCCAAATCCTTTGTGAAGGATTCGGCCAAACCGAATTTGAACCCTAATTTGCAAATGCAAATTAGGAGTGCGAAGGGGAAAAAAATTTTACTTCCTTGTTTTGCCACAAAAAGTCACGTGATTTCCCTCCCAACCCCTAATTTTCATATGCAAATTAGGGTTCGGATTCGGTTCGGCCAGGCAGAAGGATTTGTCCGAATCCTGCTGAAAAAAGGCCGAATCCTGGATTCGGTGCATCCCTATTATTTCATGACCATTTCTGTATTTCTTTAAGGGGCTTAATAATGGAAGAATAGAGTATAGTATGTAGAGATAAAAGACTAGGAGAATAAAGAGATTGAGGAGAGGAGGAATAATAGTTTGTAAAGTGGGCCCTCAGTTTAAGGTTTTCTGGTGGGCCCCTGGCATCCCAGTCCGACACTGCCCATACCTGTATCGTCATTTTCTGGAATTATTATCCAGCCTTGTTCTCCTGTACAGATGAGTGTCAGCTGAAACATTTGCCACGACATGTAGCCATTTACTACTTGCTTGGGGAACTTTATGTCCATTGTCGGCTTGTGATTTGTGATAGAATGTACATTTTTATGATTTAACTGCCACGGCAGCCACTCTCCGTCTGTTTCACAGAGACTACTGGCAAGTGGAGAGACTAAACATCCTCTGATGAAGTGTCTAGAGGCGTGAAAACCAGAAAAATTTAGGAGGGGAGAGCTACTTCACCCCGGTCACAGGCACCTTCTCAACTACATATTACAGCAAAAGTGAGTATTACTATGCAAAGGCCAAATCTGTAATGAGAGCTGCTATTTTGTGCTGACACAAGGTCACCTGGTATGGATAGATTAGGGTATGGGGTGGGTAACTCATACCAAATGCTCTCAAACAGGAGACAAGTAACTACTACCTGCTGATTGATCTATGGCAGGGGTCCCAAACCTCTTTTTACCCGTGAGCCACATTCAAATGTAAAAAGAGTTGGGGAGCAACACAAGCATGAAAAAGGTTCCTGGAGATGCCAAATAAGGGCTGTGGTTGAGTATTGGTAGCCCCATGTGGACTAGAATCATACAGGAGGCTCTGTTTGACCTGTTTTTATGCAGCCAAAACTTGACTCCAAACCAGGAATTCAAAAATAAGCACCTGGTTTGAAACTACTGGGAGCAACATCCAAGGGGTTGGTGAGCAACGAGTTGCTCATGAGCTACTGGTTGGGGATCACTGATCTACGGGATACTACTAGACCAGTGGTCCCCAACCAGTAGCTCGTGAGCAACATGTTGCTCTCCAACCCCTTGGATGTTGCTCCCAGGAGCCTCAAAGCAGGTGTTTATTGTTGAATTGCAGGCTTGGAGGCAAGTTTTGGTTGCATAAAAACCAGCTGTACTGCCAAACAGAGTCTCAATGTAGGTTGATAATCCCCATAGGGCTACCAAATGGCCAATCACAGCACTTTCTTTGGCACCCCAAGAACATTTTTCATGCTACTGTTGCTCCACAACTCCTTTTACTTCTGAATGTTGCTCACGGGTCCAAAAGGTTGGGGATCCCTGTACTAGACACTTGGCTGTAGTCAACTCTGGTGCTGCCAAAGGAACTGGACATCTGTGTACCCCTGTTCCTGTTATGCTGACCTTTTAAGAGGGGGTACCTCCTTTTAGCTCCGATGCTGGATTTATTAGTATTATTTTCTATACAGGCACTGTCTCCTAAAGTTGCCACTATCACCACCCTAAAGCTTGGTGCCTATATTTAGAAATTATGGCCCTGACTAGAACTACATACATTCCACAAAATGTATTATAATAGTCCACTACATACAGTATTTATATTAAGGATGCACCGAATCCACTATTTTGGATTCGGCCAAACCCCCGAATCCTTTGTTAAAGATTCGGTCGAATACTGAACCTAATCCGGATCCTAATTTACATATGCAAATTAGGGATGGGAAGAGGGAAAACATTTTTTACTTCCTTGTTTTATGACAAAAGTCATGCAATTTCCCTCCCTGTCCCTAATTTGCATATGCAAATGAGGATTCGGTTCAGCCTGGCAGAAGGATTCGGCCGAATCCGAATCCTGCTGAAAAAGGCCGAATCCCGAACCGAATCCTGGATTCGGTGCATCCCTAATTTATATGCACTCAGCAGCTCCCCTTGGAATCCCCCGAATCCTTTGTGAAAGATTCGGTTGAATACCAATCCAAATCCTAATTTACATATGCAAATTAGGGCTGGGAAGAGGGAAAACATTTTTTACTTCCTTGTTTTATGACAAAAGTCATGCAATTTCCCTCCCTGTCCCTAATTTGCATATGCAAATGAGGATTCGGTTCAGCCTGGCAGAAGGATTCGGCCGAATCCGAATCCTGCTGAAAAAGGCCGAATCCCGAACCAAATCCTGGATTCGGTGCATCCCTAATTTATGTGCACTCAGCAGCTCCCCTTGGAATCCTTGGAACCCCCCGAATCCTTTGTGAAAGATTCGGTTGAATACCAATCCAAATCCTAATTTGCATATGCAAATTAGGGCTGGGAAGGGGAAAACATTTTTTACTTCCTTGTTTTATGACAAAAGTCATGCAGTTTCCCTCCCTGTCCCTAATTTGCATATGCAAATGAGGATTCGGTTCGGCCTGGCAGAAGGATTCGGCCGAATCCTGCTGAAAAAGGCCTAATCCCGAACCGGATTCGGTGCATCCCTAATTTATATGCACTCAGCAGCTCCCCTTGAAGAGGGGATACCCAATATATTTAGACATTTACAGGGAGTTTTCAGCACGTCAGTTTTTATAACAAGGTTTATTAAACTGCTACAGTAGTTGGTGTATCCCCTTAAGAAATCACAATGTGCTTCATAATAATACTGATAAAACCTAACAGCAAAAACACATTTAATTGTGGTATTTCAGCAGAGTGCTATCCATCCATTCCTCCAGTGACAAATTCCCAAGTTCCGCACTGGTTTCCTTGATTAGTCCAAATCTGTAATACCAGACAATCTCTATTTAACTGAGCCCTGGAGAATTTGGTGTCCCCTGAAGACAATTGATTTTGCCGTCATCCAGCCATCTCCGTGTAGATTTACAGGGATCTTTTTCTTCCATGGAAATCAATTGGCAATAGTTTTTTTTTTGTTTTAGGCAGTCAATGCTGACAAATGTTCTAATAACTGTAAGCTTTGGGGAAAAGAAAAACAGAGTGTTATTTAATACCCAGAATTGTTCTTTCATTACTCTGGCCTAGTTTAAAGGGATACTGTCATGGGAAAACATGTTTTTTTTTTTCAAAACACATCAGTTAATAGAGCTGCTCCAGCAGAATTCTGCACTGAAATCCATTTCTCAAAAGAGCAAACTGATTTTTTTATATTCAATTTTGAAATCTGACATGGGGCTAGACATATTGTCAATTTCCCAGCTGCCCCCAGTCATGTGACTTGTTCTCTGATAAACTTCAGTCACTCTTTACTGCTGTACTGCAAGTTGGAGTGATATCACCCCCCTCCCTTTCCCCCCCCCCAGCAGCCAAACAAAAGAACAATAGGAAGGTAACCAGATAGCAGCTCCCTGACACAAGATAACAGCTGCCTGGTAGATCTAAGAACAACACTCAATAGTAAAATCCAGGTCCCACTGCGACACATTTAGTTACATTGAGTAGGAGAAACAACAGCCTGCCAGAAAACAGTTCCATCCTAAAGTGCTGGCTCTTTCTGAAAGCACATGACCAGGCAAAATGACCTGAGATGCACCTACACACCAATATTACAACTAAAAAAATACACTTGCTGGTTCAGGGATGAAATTTTATATTGTAGCGTGAATTATTTCCAGTGTAAACAATGTAATTTACAAATAAAAACGACATCATAAAAATCATGACAGAATCCCTTTAATCATGTGAGATTGAAAGGCGCAGACAATTCCATAATGGAAATAATTAAAAGGTACAGAGTCTTGCCATATGTTAGCATGGGCTACTTTTTTCCTTAACCAACACAGCACCCATTAACTCCCTCCCCCACTTTGATGCTCTCTATGATGCCATCTTTTTTTGTGCGCAAACGGGTAGGAGGCGTGCCAGTGACGTGGGGGTGGGGCAGGCCGATGACATTGGGGGGCGGGTGATTCAGGGGTGGGACTGATGACATGGCAATCAGCGATTGGCTGATCACCATGTCATTCACTTCAATGTCCTTTTCGGATTTCCTAATTTGGAAAAACCTTGCTGTCTGGGTGAAATCCGGAAAGGTGGCAACTGGCGATGGGTGAATTTCTACCTTTTCGCTTCGCTGAAAAATTCGCAAAATAATCGTGAAACGTGAAAATTGACGCCCGGGTCACACGCTGTCGTTAAAGTCAATGGCCGGCCGAATCACTAGTGCTTGTCCCTGCCAGACGGATTCTTCCCACAATAGGGAGAAAGTGCCTGTTAGACAGAATGGGTTGTCCTGTTCCAAGATCCCGTGGCTCTGTTGTGTTTGAGGCATGTGCTGTTTGCTAGGCAACAATGTGTTTCCACTCCACGGCCAATGACAATTCTAACATCAACAGTCTAATGAACATTGTCAGGCTCTGGGCTTTCTGCATTCAGATGCCTAAATGGATGGAACAACCTGCATGTGAAATTAAATGCAGTTCATGTCACTGAAAAACATGTTTTTTTCAAAACACATCAGTCAATAGTGCTACTCCAGCAGAATTCTTCACTGAAATCCATTTCTCAAAAGAGCAAACAGATTTTTTTATATTCAATTTTGAAATCTGATATGGGGCTAGACATTTTGTCAATTTCCCAACTGCCCCTGGTCATGTGACTTGTGCCTGCACTTTAGGAGAGAAATGCTTTCTGGCAGGCTGCTGTTTTTCCTTCTCAATGTAACTGAATGTGTCTCAGTGGGAACTGGATTTTACTATTGAGTGTTGTGCTTAGATCTACCAGGCAGCTGTTATCTTGTGTTAGGGAGCTGTTATCTGGTTACCTTCCCATTGTTCTTTTGTTTGGCTGCTGGGGGGAAAAAGGGAGGGGGTGATATCACTCCAACTTGCAGTACAGCAGTAAAGAGTGATTGAAGTTTATCAGAGCACAAGTCACATGACTTGGGGCAGCTGGGAAATTGACAAAATGTCTAGCGACATGTCAGATTTCAAAATTGAATATAAAAAAATCTGTTTGCTCTTTTGAGAAATGGATTTCAGTGCAGAATTCTTCTGGAGTAGCACTATTAACTGATTCATTTGGTAAAAAAATTTTTTTCCCCATGACATGATATCCCTTTAAGTTAGAGAGATCCAATCCAAACATGGTGTCTAGTCATCTAGTGATGGGCGAATAAATTCGGCAGGCACGAATTCGCATCGAATTTCTACATGCAGCCAACGAAAATTCACCGGAGTAAAAAAAAAATCTAGACGTGCGTGGGAATAATCGATCGCATCAAAACTGTCAGGCGTCAACATTATTCGGACGACATTGAACTTAACGCGAGCGTCAAAATTGTCGTGAATTGATGCGAGCATCAAAATTGTTTTGAATTGACACAGGTGTCAAAATTGACGCTGGCGTCAAAATTCGAGTTTCGCTAATTTCTCGCCTCTTCGCGGGAAATTCGCAAGTTTTTCGACTAAGTGAAACGAGACAGATTCGCCCATCACTGGTGCCATCAGCTTGCCTAATGTCCGTTTGCCATACTTAGTGCAAACAAAATCAGAGAGCATTGGTGTTAGCATCTCTCTCTCTCTCTCTATAATAGAGACGCGAATTCTATAATAGAGAGAGAGATGGTGCAAATTATAAAATGATTAGGGTATTGTATTAATAAACACAGTAAAAAGGAAATCATTCAAACACAGCCTTTTTCAGAATACCCAAATGTTGCTGGACAAACATATCCCAAAAATGTACAGGTATGAGATCCATTATCCAGAAACCCATTCTCCAGAAAGCTCAGAATTATGGAAAGGTTGTCTCCTATAGACTCCATTTTAACCAAATAATCCAAATTTTAAAAAAAAAAATATTTCCCTTTCCTCTGTAATAATAAAACAGTTGCTTGTATTTGACCCAAACTAAGATGTAATTAATCCTTATTGGAAGCAAAACCAGCCTATTGGGTTTATTTAATGTTTACATGTAGACTTACGGTATAAACATCCAAATTACAGAAAGATCTGTTATCCAGAAAACCCCAGGTCCCAAGCATTCTGGATAACAGGTCCCATACCTGTACAACTTGAAGTTGTGTACTTTAATTTTTTTTTAGTTTTTGTATGATCTATATTTGTATGATGAGATATTATGAGACAAATTGCAACTAGTTTTCATATTTTGTTACGTTTGTTTTTTATTATTTTGCTTTTTATTGAGCAGCTTTCCAGTTTGCAATTTCAGCAATCTGGTTGCCAGGGTACAAATTCCCCTAGCAACCATGCATTGATCTGAATGAGAGACTGAAATATGAATAGGAGAGGGCCTGAATAGAATGATGTGTAATAAAAAGTACCAATAACCATACATTTGCAGCCTCGTAGACCTGTTTTGTAGATGGGGGTCAGTGACCCCATTTGAAAACTGGAAAGAATGAGAAGAAGGCATTCTAAAAGTTAATATATAGGTTCCTTTTAACAGAAGCTTTTACTTGTGTTAAAGGGAACTTTCACGAAAATCAATTTATCTAAATATTTTCTGCTACAAACAAATCAGATTTTCTTGACTTTTTTTCGCAATTTTTTCAGACTTTTAATTAGTGATGGGCGAATTTGCTCCGTTTCGCCGAGAAATTAGCGAATCGGCGCCGGCGTCTCGTTTTTTTTTTTTTATATGCCGACGTCCATTTTTTTTGATGGTGGCGAGTTTTCGCCTGCAAATTTTTGCGCCTGCTTGCAAATTTATTCACCGGCGGCGAATCGCGCAAATTCGCATTTGGTGAATAAATTCACCCATCACTACTTTTAACCAGAAAACTCCAAAAATTTTGGGGTATTGCACGAAACCCAGCGCACATCAAAAAATCATTGCGACAATTTTATAATAAAATAAAAAAATCACAAATTTTTCGGGATTTTTGCATTCGGAGTTTCAAATTTTTCCCATTTTTTCTAAATTTTTCTGATTTTTTACCCGATTTTTGTCGGAAAACTTCTGGGTATTGCACGAAACCCAGCGCACAAAAAAATCATTGGGACTTCTCCCTTTGACTTATATGCAACCTCGACAGGTCTGAGATGCCGAATTTTCTAATTTAGATTTTCCATCCTCGGGGGTTTAATAAATTCTGAAAAATTTGTGATTTTTTTTAAAGTTTGACTTCATAAAAAAATTAACACAACACTTTTTTTGTGATTTGTGCATTCGGAGTTTAGTAAATAACCGCCTAAGTGTCAGGTCTGATACACCTTTTGGGGGCTCCCTTTCCTAGGAGATATTTTAACACTAATTCAGATACAGTGTAACTGATTCTAACAAAAGCAACACAATTACTGGAATGAATTAGGGTAGGACTACACAAACTACACGATTTTGGCGCGATCAACGCTGCAACACCATCCGACAATTCTATCTCTTACCTTAATTCTGTCGCATACGAGGCGTTTTGTTGCAGCGCGTTGGATCACACCGAAATCGTTCGTGTAGTCCTACCCTAAAATGAATTAATTTGAATACAGTAAATCCTGAATTTGTATACACATATACTGTAACTGAAACACTCACTTTTGGGTAAATTTACTCAACAACAGAAGGACAGCTGGGATGTGCACTACCCATGATTAATGTATTTATTTACAGTGGGTTTATTCTGCAGCTATTTAACAGGAGCTGAAGGTTGTTGGACTGCAGAAATCAGCGTGTTCCAGTAATTCATCAAATGAATGATTTCTGCTCTGTTTCTTGGTAATAAGAGATTCTACCCAGATGTTGTTAGTGATTTGTGCATGATGATGAATTTAATCCTAACAAGCAAAAAAAAAAAAATACAATTGGGATCACCCTCCGGAACTCAGGCAGCTTAGGGGGGGGGAGCGATACACTGTATGTGGCCTGAATCACCAGGAGACGTGGCTGGCCAAGCTATTCTCAGATTAGAAAAGTGATGTAGTTGATTTATTTGTAAATCCGTTTTCCCTGGAATTATGGTCGTTGCGCTTTCCAAGCCCAGAGAATTGTTCTTGTTGGGTCAGTAATGATCCTCAAATAGGAATTTGTCCATGACCTTTTACATCTTTATGTGTTTGTGAATTTGTTTCCAACCCAAGGCTCAACTCTAGTGATCAGTGTCGGACTGGCCCGGCGGGATACCGGGAAAGAACCCGGTGGGCCCCCGCCGGGCCAGTCCCCCTCTCCCAAAATTAAATTAAAAAAAAAAAAAAAGTTTTCGGCGCTTCGCCGCTCAAACATGCGCACAAAGGAACACCGCTCGCACATGCGCACAAAGGAACACCACTCGCGCATGCGCACAAAAAAACACCACTCGCGCATGCGCACAGAGAAACGCCGCTCACGTTCTTGCGTGCACACCGAGCGGCACACAGAGCGGCGGGGGGCCCTGGACCAGCTGTCCCGGTGGGCCCCGGGCCCCCCAGTCCGAACCTGCTAGTGATGAGCCAATCTGTCCCGTTTCGCCGGAAAATTTGTGAAACTGCGAAAAATTTGTGAAACGCATTTTCAATCAATAAATCAATAATGGTTGTTTTTTCTTATGGCGACTTTTTTGTCCTAATGCATTAAAGTCTATGGTTGTTTTTTTCTTATGGCGACTTTTTTGTCCTAATGCATTAAAGTCAAGGAGCGTTTTTTCTTATGGCGACTTTTTTGTCCTAATGCATTAAAGTCAAGGAGCGTTTTTTCTTATGGCGACTTTTTTGTCCAAATGCATTAAAGTCAATGGTCGTTTTTTCTTATGAATATTTTGGGCTAATGCATTAAAGTCAATGGTCGTTTTTTCTTATGGCGAATTTTTTGTCCTAATGCATTAAACTCAATGGTCGTTTTTTCTTATGGCGACTTTTTTGTCCTAATGCATTAAAGTCTATGGTTGTTTTTTTCTTATGGCGAATTTTTTGTCCTAATGCATTAAACTCAATGGTCGTTTTTTCTTATGGCGACTTTTTTGTCCTAATGCATTAAAGTCTATGGTTGTTTTTTTCTTATGGCAAATTTTTTGTCCTAATGCATTAAAGTCAATGGTCGTTTTTTCTTATGGCGACTTTTTTGTCCAAATGCATTAAAGTCAATGGTCGTTTTTTCTTATGGCGACTTTTTTGTCCAAATGCATTAAAGTCTATGGTTGTTTTTTTCTTATGGCGAATTTTTTGTCCTAATGCATTAAACTCAATGGGCGTTTTTTCTTATGGCGACTTTTTTGTCCTAATGCATTGAAGTCAATGGTCGTTTTTTCTTATGGCGACTTTTTTGTCCTAATGCATTGAAGTCAATGGTCGTTTTTTCTTATGGCGACTTTTTTGTCCTAATGCATTAAAGTCAATGGTCGTTTTTTCTTATGGCGACTTTTTTGTCCTAATGCATTAAAGTCAATGGTCGTTTTTTCTTATGGCGACTTTTTTGTCCTAATGCATTAAAGTCTATGGTTGTTTTTTCTTATGGCGACTTTTTTGTCCTAATGCATTAAAGTCAATGGTCGTTTTTTCTTATGGCGACTTTTTTGTCCTAATGCATTAAAGTCAATGGTCGTTTTTTCTTATGGCGACTTTTTTGTCCTAATGCATTAAAGTCTATGGTTGTTTTTTCTTATGGCGAATTTTTTGTCCTAATGCATTAAACTCAATGGTCGTTTTTTCTTACGGCGACTTTTTTGTCCTAATGCATTAAAGTCAATGGTCATTTTTTCTTACAGCGACTTTTTGTCCTAATGCATTAAAGTCAATGGGCGTTTTTTCTTATGGTGATTTTTTTTGTCCAAATACATTAAAGTCAATGGGTTTTTTTTTCTTATGGGCGTTTTTTCTCAGCAAATTTTTTCCGCTGCAAATTTTTGCTGCAGTTTCGCTAAAAAATTTGCGCATGGCGAAATGTGGAATTTTGCCACAAATCCATGGCTGGCGAATTCGCTTATCACTACTCAATCCTCCATAAAGCTGCCCAATGCCCAACTGTGCCTTTAGGGAATGTCACGGAACTAAAACTTTCAGCATTTTATAAAGTATAAAGTGGAAGCTGTAGTCCAGCAACCCTAATGATGGATGTTAAAGAGACAGTCATAACAGAGAGCTCTCATTCCTGCATATATGTTTCTAGCTCTGAACCCCCAAACAGACCAATATTGGCTCCATAATTCCATATATGATGTTGGAAACCACTAAGGCTCTGCGCCAGTAAGGATGATTCTCACTGGAGAATTCTCTTGCATTTAAATTTTATTTTCAATTTAAATTTTACTCACAGTGGAACTGGTTCACTAAGTGGTGCCACCTATTGTAATAGCAGCACTTCTATTCTCTTCTTATAATAATAATGACAAGTTATCCTCATAATAATAATGACAAGTAATACAATTACAGTAATACAATTACAGTTATACAATTACAGCTACATATACCAGTGAGTAAGGTGACTTATTTTCAATTATACTTTTCAGCTAAATGAAAGGAAGCATGCTTTAGGTAGAATCAAATTAACCTTTTTTTTTTCTATTTTCTTTGGCTGGGAAAAGAAATTAGATTTGATATGCTTGATAATACAGTCCACTATATAATCTCATGGGAAATTCAAACCTTGCTGCGGAAAATACTCTTTCCCACGCCAATTTTAAACATTCAATGGCAATGACATCTGCTTAGCTTTTTTTAAACATGCTTCCATCTCTCTTACCCTTAAAGGAGAACTAAACTTAACTAAAAATGAATATGGCTTAAAAAAAAAAAAAAAATATATATATATCTATATATATATTATACAATGAACCTATTGCACCAGCCTAAATGTTCACATTCTTAATAGCAGCAATGATCCAGGACTTCAAACTTGTCACAGGGGGTCACCATCTTGGAAAGTGTCTGTGACACTCACATGCTCAGTGGGCTCTGATTGGCTGTTGAGAAGCTAAGCTTGGGGCTCGTCACTAATTATCCAGCAGAAAATGAGCTTCCCTGGCTGTAATATAAGCTGATGCTACAGGTTTGCTGATTATTCAATTCTGATGCTAATTGCACTGGTTTCTGTGCTGCCATGTAGTAATTATCTGTATTAATTACTAATCAGTCTTATATTGTGACATTTCTATTCTATGTGTACTGTATATTGTGAGTGGCTCCCTAAGCTTAGTAAGTGACAGCAGCACAGAGCATGTGCAGTGAATCAGCAGAAAAGAAGATGGGGAGCTACTGGGGCATCTTTGGAGACACAGATCTTTACTGCTAAAGGGCTGTGGTTGCCTTGGGCTGGTACAGAAGCTCAAAACATCATGTACAACATTTCTACCTACTTCTTTAGTTAGGCTTTAGTCCTTTAAAAGCAATCAATTCCTTCTTTCTCTCTTTCCACATGAAGGGGGAAAGAGAAATCACAAATTTCATTAGAAATGGCCCACTGGTTTACCAAGCGTGTGACATGAAGCCTGGCAGTTAGGAGAGAATATGTGGCACTTGTCCTGAGGTGAATGGGCAGGCCCATGTTATATAGTTATGTCACTGGCAGTGATGGGTGAATAAATTCACCAGGCGCGAATCCGCGTTTCGCCACCGGCGAATAAATTCTTGAAACTGTGGCGAAATATCGGGCGCATCAAAAAAATTGGGCCGTGCGTCAAAATATTCGAGCGCATCAAAATTTTTCGGACGTCCTTTAACTTTAATGCGTTTTACAAATTTTTCGGGAATAATTCGCCCATCACTAGTCGCTGCCTGTGTCATGTGCTCAGTTGGAGGCGTGTAAGCAGCGCCTGCGCAAACTATGGGGACAGGGATGGAAGGGCCGAGACAAGTATCGTTGTCTTGGAGACGATATTACTTTGCCAGCCGATTCAGTCTTCTCCCTGTTATTTAAGCGTGAGATTACTGTGCAGTTTGGCCTTGTATAAATTATACTACAATTGGAGCTGTTTATATGTGTATAAAGGGGAAATAAACGTGGCCTCGAATTCTAAAAATGCCATAAAACTCTTGTTCTGTTGCTATTTGATTTGATATCCATTGTAGACATAATTATAGAGTATTCTTCATCCATCTTTACTAGTGCTCTGAATCAGTGGTGTAACTACATATTACTGGGCCCCGCAGCCAATCATTTTTCAGGCCCCCAAAATGTCTACAGGTTGACTTGTTTTACAAATATTTATTAAAATACGTATATGAATTAGGGCCTCATGCCCCTGCTCGGAATCCTCTGGGCCTCAGGTATGATATATTTGCATAAGTATCTTTCCCTTAAAGAAGCCCTTCTGTCTCATTTTGGGGCACACTCTGCTGCAAACTAAACCTTTGCCTTCTTTGCCTACGATCTTGGTCTATATGATCTACCTGTTTATTCCATCCCCTTAGGGAACAGGTCTAAGGTCATTCGGACTCATTCCTCATATTTTTAAGTGAATGCGATTTATTGATTATATTACGTGGTTGCAAATGTCACATCTGTTGCATTATAATAAGGGATGCACGAAATACACTATTTTGGATTCGGCCGAACCCCCGAATCCTTCACAAAAGATTCAGCCGAATCAGCCACATATGCAAATTAGGGGTGGGAAGGGGACATTTTTTTTACTTCCTAGTTTTGTTAAATCATGTGATTTCCCTCCCCGCCCCTAATTTGCATATGCAAATTAGGATTTGGATTCGGGGGGGGCTGGGCAGAAGGATTCGGCTGAATCCGAATCCTGCTGAAAAAGGCCGAATCCCGAACCGAATCCTGGATTCGGTGCATTCATAATTATAATATTCTGTAATTAATCAATTAATCAATAAGAGGTGAACAAATCGGTAGTAATGTGCCTCCCTGTTCTTTGTCGTAGGTAATATCTGTGGCGTAACATTCCAAGTTTTGAGAATCGATTAAATGCTCCAAAATGACCCAATTCAACCAATAATCAGTCATGTGAAATCTTTTTTTTTTTCTTCATCTCTACAGATACAAAGACAAGAGACGAGCCGCTGAGATTGTAACCTCTGAGATTTTGGGGAATTGGGGAATGGTGAGGAAGTTTTTTTTCTGCATGTGCTTCAAACTGAAGCAATTTTCTGAAAGGGTAACAGTGTGTACATCATGAGGAGTGAGTTCAAGCACTGAATGGTGTGTGGGATTAAAGATATTTGTGTGGTTTGTTGTGTTGGTGTTGGTCAGTGGGCCTTGTGAATAGGGGTGATATAGGGGGCCTACCCAAGATCATCTTCTTGATTTTTGGGAGAGGCTTAAAGGGCAAGAAAATGGGGGCACACGTTAAGCACCTTCCAGTTAGCCAAAACTTTAACCTTTAGCCAAAACGTTAACCGTCAGCCTTGGGATGGTGTAATGTTACTTTAAAAACAGCCACTTGGTGGAAAGAAAAACTGGAACTATAGTACTCCCCAGTAGGGATTGGCGAATTTTTTCACCTTGTTTTGCCGCAGAAATGACGCCCATAGACTTATATGTTGTCGCAAGTCACATTTCACCGGCGACTAATTTTTGGCGAAATTAAATGGGTCCGTGGCTATTCCCCAGCAGATGTTTGTCTGGTCCCAGTTAATTCAAGTTATATTGAGGTTGGGGGGCTGACAACTTACACATAACAGTATTAAAATGTTATACTGCATTGTACTTATTCGGATTTTTAATTGTAAACCTTTATTTTTATCATTCATGAACTATCCACATGAATGTAGAAATATGTTTTAGTAATAACATACTTTTGCCATGACCCATGTGATATTAATTCAGTAGTGTCTAACCCTCTGTTCCACACCTCTATGCATCTGAATGTACAAACAGGGGCAGCATATAAATACCTTGCATTGCTTCACTAAACCATTAGCCCCCCCCCCTATAGACAACCGACTGCATCAACTCCTCAGAAATTAAATCTGAAAATAACAGAGTCCAGAATGTTGCACAGTCAAGGAGATGTATTGTCCTGCTCATCTGTAATAATAAATCTCTAGTGAACGCTGCATGCTGGGATACGCAACACTCATTATATGTCTGCTTTGTGCACATGGATTATTAGAGGAAAAAGCCTGGGGGAGAGATTACGGGAGACAAAAAAACTGAGAAAAGGAGAGAGGGAAGGGAAAGGAAGGATGGAAGGAAGGGGGAGAGGGATGGAGGGAGGGAGAAGGAAAAAGGAAGGTAGGTAGGTAGAAGGAAGGAAGGAAGGAAGGAAGGAAGGACGGGAGAGAGGTGGGGAGAAGGAAAAAGGAAGGAAAGTAGGAAAGAAGGAACAGAGAGGAAAGTGAGAGGGACTTCTTTTAATGGCAGCGTGAGGCAAATGGAGAGAAGAAAGAGGCATGGGTTTGAGGAATGAGAGAAAAAATGGAAAGCATAAGAGAAAACAACTGTATGTGTTGTATGTGTGTGTGAAATAGAGAGCATACAGACCGATTGTAAGTTTATGGGGGGCAGCTAGTGTGTAAGGAGGAGAGAGAAAGAGAGGAGGCTAGTGAATGTGTGTGTCAGTGAGTGTGTGTGTGTGTGTATCTCAGTGTGTGTGTGTGTCTGTGTGTATCAGTGAGTGTGTGTGTGTGTCTGTGTGTGTGTGTGTCAGTGAGTGTGTGTCTCAGTGTGTGTCAGTGAGTGTGTGTGTCAGTGAGTGTGTGTGTCAGTGAGTGTGTGTCAGTGAGTGTGTGTGTCAGTGAGTGTGTGTGTCAGTGAGTGTGTGTGTCAGTGTGTGTGTGTGTCAGTCAGTCTGTGTGTCAGTGTGTGTGTCAGTGAGTATGTGTGTCAGTGTGTGTGTGTGTCAGTGTGTGTGTCAGAGTGTGTGTGTGTCAGTGAGTGTGTGTGTCAGTGTGTGTGTGTGTCAGTGTGTGTGTGTCAGTGTGTGTCAGTCAGTCTGTGTGTCAGTGTGAATGTGTCAGCGTGTGTGTGTGTGTGTGTGTGTCAGTGTGTGTGTCAGTGTCAGTGTGTGTCAGTGAGTGTGTGTGTCAGTGTGTGTCAGTGTGTGTGTCAGTGAGTGTGTTTGTCAGTGAGTGTGTGTGTCAGTGTGTGTGTGTGTGTCAGTGTGGTGTCAGTGAGTGTGTGTCTGTGTCTCAGTGTGTCTGTGTCTCAGTGAGTGTGTGTGTCAGTGAGTGTATCAGTGTGTGTGTGTCAGTGAGTGTGTGTGTCAGTGAGTGTATCAGTGTGTGTCAGTGTATCAGTGAGTGTGTGTGTGTCAGTGTGTGTGTCAGTGTGTGTGTGTGTGTCAGTGAGTGTGTGTGTGTCAGTGTGTGTGTGTCAGTGTGTGTGTCAGTGTGTGTCAGTGAGTGTGTGTGTCAGTGTGTGTCAGTGTGTGTGTGTGTGTCAGTGTGTGTGTGTGTGTGTCAGTGGTGTGGTGTGTGTTCAGTGTGTGTGTCAGTGTGTGTCAGTTGGTGTGTGTCAGTGTGTGTCAGTGAGTGTGTGTCAGTGTGTGTCAGTGTGTCTAGTGTCAGTGAGTGGTGTGTGTGTCAGTGAGTGTATCAGTGTGTGTGTCAGTGAGTGTGGTGTGTGTGAGTGTTGTGTGTAGTGTGTGTGAGTGAGTGTGTGTCAGTGAGTGTGTGTGCAGTGTGTGTGTTGTGTCTGTGTCTGTGTGTGTGTGTCCAGTGGTGTGTGTCAGTGTGTGTAGTGAGTGTGTGTGTAGTGTGTGTCAGTGAGTGTGTGTGTCAGTGTGTGTGTGTTGTCAGTGTTGTGTCAGTGTGTGTGTGTGGTGTTCAGTGTGTGTGCAGTGTGTGTGTGTCTGTGTGTCTGTCAGTGAGTGTGTGTGTCAGTGTGGTCAGTGAGTGTTCAGTGTCAGTGAGTGTGTGTGCAGTGTTCAGTGTGTGTGTGAGTGTGTGTAGTGTGTGTGTGTAGTGTGTGTCAGTGTGTGTGTGTAGTGTGTGTCAGTGTGTGTCAGTGAGTAGTGTGTGTGTCAGTGAGTGTGGTGTGTGTGTGTGTAGTGTCTGTGTAGTGTGTGTAGTGTGTGTGTGTGTCTGTGTCTCAGTGAGTGTGTGTGTCAGTGAGTGTATCAGTGTGTGTGTGGTCAATGAGTGTGTGTGTCAGTGAGTGTTCAGTGTGTGGTCAGTGTTCAGAGTGTGTGTGTGTCAGTGTGTGTGTCAGTGTGTGTCAGTGAGTGTGTGTGTCAGTGTGTGTGTGTGTGTCAGTGTGTGTGTCAGTGAGTGTGTGTCAGTGTGTGTGTGTGTGTCAGTGTGTGTCAGTGAGTGTGTGTCTCAGTGAGTGTGTGTGTCAGTGTGTGTCAGTGAGTGTGTGTCTGTGTCTCAGTGTGTCTGTGTTCAGTGAGTGTGTGTGTCAGTGAGTGTATAGTGTGTGTCAGTTGTATCAGTGAGTGGTTGTGTGTCAGTTGTGTGTCAGTGAGTGTGGTGTGTGTCAGTGTGTGTGTGTCAGTGTGTGTGTCAGTGTGGTAGTCAGTGGTTGTGTGTCAGTGTGTGTGTGTGTGTGTCAGTGTGTGTGTCAGTGAAGTGTGTGTCAGTGTGTGTGTGTGAGTGTGTGTGTCAGTGTGTGTGTCAGTGTGTGTCAGTGAGTGTGTGTCTGTGTCTCAGTGAGTGTGTGTGTCAGTGAGTGTATCAGTGTGTGTAGTGTATCAGTGAGTGTGTGTGTGTCAGTGTGTGTGGTAGTGTGTGTCGTGAGTGTGTGTGACAGTGTGTGTGTAGTGGTGTGTCAGTGAGTGTGTGTGTCAGTGTGTGTCAGTGTGTGTGTAGTGTGTGTGTGTCAGTGTGTGTCAGTGGTTGTGTGTGTAGTGGTGTGTGTAGTGTGTGTCAGTGAGGTGTGTGTCGTGTGTGTCAGTGAGTGTGTGTGTGTCAGTGTGTGTCATGTGTCAGTGTGTGTGTCAGTGAGTGTGTGTGTCAGTGTGTGTGTGGTGCAGTGTGTGTGTCAGTGTGTGTCAGTGAGTGTGTGTGTGAGTTGGTTGTGTGTGTGTGTCAGTGGTGTGTGTGTGTCGTGTGTGTCGTGGTGTGCTGTGTGTCAGTGAGTGTGTGTGTAGTGTGTGTGTGTGTGTGTGTGTGTCAGTGTGTGGTGTCAGTGTGTGCCAGTGAGTGTGTGTCTCAGTGAGTGTGTGTGTCAAGTTGTGTCAGTGAGTGTGTGTGGTAGTGTGTGTCAGTGAGTGGTGTGTGTCAGTGTGTGTGTGTGTGTGTCAGTGGGTGTGTGTCAGTGTGTGTCCAGTGTGTGTAGTGATGTTGTGTGGTGGTCAGTGTTGTGTGAGTGTGTGTGTCAGTGTGTGTGTGTGTGTGTGTCAGTGTGTGTCAGTGTGTGTGAGTGTGTGTGTCAGTGTGTGTGTGTGTGTCAGTGGTGTGTGTAGTGTGCTGTCAGTGAGTGTGTGTCAGTGTGTGTCAGTGAGTGTGTGTCTGTGTCTCAGTGTGTCTGCGTCTCAGTGAGTGTGTGTGTGTGGTGTGTTGTGTGTGTCAGTGTGTGTGTCAGTGTGTGTGAGTGTGTGTGTCAGTGTGTGTCAGTGTGTGTGTGTGTGTCAGTGTGTGGTGTCAGTGTGTCTCAGTGAGTGTGTGTGTCAAGTGTGTGTGAGTTGTGTGTCAGTGTGTGTGTGAGTGTGTGTTCAGTGAGGTGTGTGTCAGTTGTGTGTCAGTGAGTGTGTGTGTGTCAGTGTGTGTAGTGAGTGTGTGTGTGTGTGTGTGTCAGTGTGTGTGTCAGTGTGTGTGTGTCAGTGGAGTGTGTGTGTCAGTGTGTGTGGTGTGTGTGGTCAGTGTGTGGTTGTAGTGTGTGTGTGAGTGTCAGTGAGGTGTGTGTCAGTGTGTGTCAGTGATGTTGTGTGTCAGTGTGTGTTCAGTGAGTGTGTGTGTCAGTGTGTGTGTGTGTGTCAGTGTGTGTGTCAGTGTGTTTCAGTGGTGTGTGTGTGCAGTGAGTGTGTCTGTTGTCTCAGTGTGTCTAGTGTGTCAGTGAGTGTGTGTGTCGTGTGTGTGTGTGTCAGTGGTGTGTGTGTGTGTGTGTCAGTGTGTCTAGTGAGGTGGTGTGTCAGTGTGGTGTGTGTGTGTGTGTGTGTGTGTTGTGTGTGTGTCAGTGTGTCTCAGTGAGTGTGTGTGTCAGTGTGTGTCAGTGAGTGTGTGTCTGTGTCTCAGTGTGTCTGCGTCTCAGTGAGTGTGTGTGTCAGTGTGTGTGTGTGTGTCAGTGTGTGTGTGTGTGTGTTCAGTGTGTGTGTGCAGTGAGTGTGTGGTCTCAGTGAGTGTGTGGTGTCAGTGTGTGTCAGTGAGTGTGTGTGTCAGTGTGTGTCAGTGAGTGTGTGTGTCAGTGTGGTGTGTGTGTGTGTCAGTGTGTGTGTCGAGTTGGTGTTGGTGTCAGGTGCTGTGTGTGTGTGTGTCAGGTGGTGTGTGTCAGTTGTGTGTTGTCCAGTGTGTCTTCAGTGTAGTGTGTGTGTCCAGTGGTGGTGTCAGTGTGTGTGTGTGTGTGTGTCCAGTGTGTGGTGTCAAAGTGTGTGTCAGGTGAGTCGGGTGTGTCAGTGGTGTGCGTGTCAGTGTGTTTCAGTGAGTGTGTGTGTCAGTGTGTGGTCCAGTGAGTGTGTCCTGTCGTCTCAACGTGTGTCTGCGTCTCAGTGAAGTGTGTAGTGTCAGTTGTGTGTGTGTGGTGGTCAGTGTGTGTGCAGTGTGTGTGTCAGTGTGTCTCAAGTGAGTGTGTGGTGTCAGTGTGTGTCAGTGTGTGTGTGTGCTGTCAGTGTGTGTGTCCAGTGGTGTCTCAGTGAGTGTGTGTGTCAGTGTGGTGTCCAGTGAGGTTTGTGTGTCTGTGTCTCAGTGTGTCTGCATCTCAGTGAGTGTTGTTGTGTCAGTGGTGGTGTAGTGTGGTGTCAGTGTGGTGTGGTCAGTGAGTGTGTGTGTCAGTGTTGTGTGTGTGTGTGTGTTGTGTCAGTGTGTGTGTCAGTGTGTCAGTGAGTGTGTGTCTCAGTGAGTGTGTGTGTCAGTGTGTGTCAGTGAGTGTGTGTGTAGTGTGTGTGTGTGTGTGGTGTCAGTGTGTGTGTGTGTGTGTGTCAGTGTGTGTGTGTCAGTGTGTGTCTCAGTGAGTGTGTGTGTCAGTGTGTGTCAGTGAGTGTGTGTGTCAGTGTGTGTGTGTCAGTGTGTGTGTGTGTGTGTGTCAGTGGTTGTGTCAGTGTGTGTGTGGTGTGTGTGTGTGTTCAGTGTGTGTCAGTGTGTGTCAGTGAGTGTGTGTGTCAGTGTGTGTGTGTGTGTGTGTGTGTGTGGTGTCGTGTGTGTGTGGTCAGTGTGTGTGTCGTCAGTGAGTTGTGTGTGTGTGTGTGTGTGTGTGTCGTGTGTGTGTAGTGTGGTGTCAGTGGAGTGTGTGTGGTGTGTGTGTGTCAGTGTGTGGTCAGTGAGTGTGGTGTGTGTGTGTGTGGTGTGAGTGTGTGTCAGTGTGTGTGTGTGTGTCAGTGAGTGTGGGTGTGTAGTGTGTGTCAGTGAGTGTGGTGTGTGTCAGTGTGTGTGTCAGTGTGTGTCAGTGTCGTGTGTGTGTGGTGTGTGTGTGTCAGTGTGTGTGTCAGTGGTGTGTCAGTAGTGTGTGTCTGTGTCTTGTGTCTCAGTTGAGTGTGGTGTGTCAGTGAGTGTATCAGTGTGTGTCAGTGTATCAGTTGAGTGTGTGTGTGTTCAGTTGGTGTGTGGTCATGTGTGTCAGTGAGTGTGTGTGGTCAGTGTGTGTGTAGTGTGTGTCAGTGAGTCAGTGTGTCAGTGTCAGTGAGTGTGTGTGTGTCAGTGTGTGGTCAGTGTGTGTAGTGGTGTGGTGTGTCAGTGTGTGTCAGTGAGTGTGTGTGTGTCAGTGTGTGTGTCAGTGTGTGTGTGTCAGTGTGTGTGTCAGTGAGTGTGTGTGTCAGTGTGTGTGTGTCAGTGTGTGTGTCAGTGTGTGTCAGTGAGTGTGTGTCTAGTGAGTGTGTTGTGTCGTGTGTGTCAGTTGAGTGTGGTGTAGTGTGTTGTCAGTGGTGGTGTGTTGTGTCTCAGTGTGTTGCGTCTCAGTGAGTGTGTGTGTCAGTGTGTGTGTGTGTGTCAGTGTGTGTGTCAGTGTGTGTGTCATGGTGTGTGTGTGTGTGTCAGTGTGTGGTGTCGCGTGAGTGTGTGTCTCAGTGAGTGTGTGTGTCAGTGTGTGTCAGTGATGAGTGTGTGTGTCAGTGTGTGTCAGTGAGTGTGTGTGTGTGTGTGTGTGGTGTGTGTGTGTGTGTGTTGTGTGTTCAGTGTGTGTGTAGTGTGTGTCAGTGTGTGTTGTGTGTAGTGAGTGTGTGGTGTCAGTGTGTGTGTGTGTGTGTGTGTGTGTCAGTGTGTGTGTCAGTGTGTGTGGTGTGTTGTGTGTGTCAGTGTGTGTGTCAGTGTGTGTGTCAGTGTGTCTCAGTGAGTGTGTGTGTCAGTGTGTGTCAGTGTGTGTGTGTGTGTGTGTCAGTGTGTGTGTCAGTGTGTGTCAGTGAGTGTGTGTGTCAGTGTGTGTGTCAGTGTGTTTCAGTGAGTGTGTGTGTCAGTGTGTGTCAGTGAGTGTGGTTGTGTCTCAGTGTGTCTGCGTCTCAGTGAGTGTGTGTGTCAGTGTGTGTGTGTGTGTCAGTGTGTGTGTCAGTGTGTGTGTCAGTGTGTCTCAGTGAGTGTGTGTGTCAGTGTGTGTCAGTGTGTGTGTGTGTGTCAGTGTGTGTGTCAGTGTGTCTCAGTGAGTGTGTGTGTCAGTGTGTGTCAGTGAGTGTGTGTCTGTGTCTCAGTGTGTCTGCATCTCAGTGAGTGTGTGTGTCAGTGTGTGTGTGTGTGTCAGTGTGTGTGTCAGTGAGTGTGTGTGTCAGTGTGTGTGTGTGTGTGTGTGTGTCAGTGTGTGTGTCAGTGTGTCAGTGAGTGTGTGTCTCAGTGAGTGTGTGTGTCAGTGTGTGTCAGTGAGTGTGTGTGTCAGTGTGTGTGTGTGTGTGTGTCAGTGTGTGTGTGTTGTGTGTGTCAGTTGTGTGTGTCTGTGTGTTCAGTGTGAGTGTGTGTGTAGTGTGTGTCAGTGAGTGTGTGTGTCAGTGGTGTGTGTGTGTGTGTCAGTGGTGTGTGTTGTGTGTGTGTCAGTGTGTGTGTCGTGTGTGTTCAGTGTGTGTCAGTGTGTGTCAGTGTGTGTAGTGTGTGTCAGTAGTGTGTGTGTCAGTGTGTGTGTGTGGTGTGTAGTGTGTGTGTGGTGTAAGTGTGTGTGTGTCCAGTGTGTGTGTCAGTGTGTTCAGTTGGTTGTGTGTGTCAGTGTGTGTGTGGTGTGTGTCAGTGTGTGTTGTCCAGTGTGTGTCAGTGAGTGGTGTGTGTCAGTGTGTGTGTCAGTGTGTGTAGTCAGTGTGTGTCAGTGAGTGTGTGTGTGTCAGTGTGTGTGTCAGTGTGTGTCAGTGAGTGTGTGTGTCAGTGTGTGTCAGTGAGTGTGTGTGTGTCAGTGTGTGTGTCAGTGTGTGTCAGTGTGTGTGTGTCAGTGTGTGTGTCAGTGTGTGTCAGTGAGTGTGTGTCTGTGTCTGTGTCTCAGTGAGTGTGTGTGTCAGTGAGTGTATCAGTGTGTGTCAGTGTATCAGTGAGTGTGTGTGTGTCAGTGTGTGTGTCAGTGTGTGTCAGTGAGTGTGTGTGTCAGTGTGTGTGTCAGTGTGTGTCAGTGAGTGTGTGTGTCAGTGTGTGTCAGTGAGTGTGTGTGTGTCAGTGTGTGTGTCAGTGTGTGTCAGTGAGTGTGTGTGTCAGTGTGTGTCAGTGAGTGTGTGTGTGTCAGTGTGTGTGTCAGTGTGTGTGTGTCAGTGTGTGTGTCAGTGAGTGTGTGTGTCAGTGTGTGTGTGTCAGTGTGTGTGTCAGTGAGTGTGTCAGTGAGTGTGTGTCTCAGTGAGTGTGTGTGTCAGTGTGTGTCAGTGAGTGTGTGTGTGTCAGTGTGTGTCAGTGAGTGTGTGTCTGTGTCTCAGTGTGTCTGCGTCTCAGTGAGTGTGTGTGTCAGTGTGTGTGTGTGTGTCGTGGTGTGTGTTCAGTGTTGTGTGTCAGTGTGTCAGTGAGTGTGTGTGGTCAGTGTGTGTGCAGTGTGTGTGTCTAGTGTGTGTGTGTAGTGTGGTCAGTGAGTGTGTGTGTCAGTGTGTCAGTGAGTGTGTGTTGTCAGTGTTGTTCAGTGTGTGGTGTGTCAGTGTGTGTCAGTGGTGTGTGTGGTGTCAGTGTGTGTGTGTGTGGTGTGTCATGTGTGTGTGTCAGTGTGTGTGTGTGTCAGTGTGTGTGTGTCAGTGTGTGTGTGTAGTGTGTGTGTGTGAGTGTGTGTGTGTCAGTGTGTGTGTGTTAGTGTGTGTGTAGTGTGTGTCAGTGAGTGTGTGTCTCAGTGAGTGTGTTGTGTCAGTGTGTGTAGTGAGTTGTGTGTGTGTCAGTGTGTGTCCAGTGAGTGGTGTGTCTGTGTCTCAGTGGTGTCTGCGTTCAGTGGTGTGTGTGTCAGTGTGTGTGTGTGTGTCAGTGTGTGTGTCAGTGTGTGTGTCAGTGTGTCTCAGTGAGTGTGTGTGTCAGTGTGTGTCAGTGTGTGTGTCAGTGTGTGTGTCAGTGTGTCTCAGTGAGTGTGTGTGTCAGTGTGTCAGTGAGTGTGTGTGTCAGTTTGTCTCAGTGAGTGTGTGTGTCAGTGTGTGTCAGTGAGTGTGTGTGTGTCAGTGTGTGTCAGTGTGTGTGTGTGTCAGTGTGTGTGTGTCAGTGTGTGTGTGTGTCAGTGTGTGTGTCAGTGTGTGTCAGTGAGTGTGTGTCTCAGTGAGTGTGTGTGTCAGTGTGTGTCAGTGAGTGTGTGTGTCAGTGTGTGTCAGTGAGTGTGTGTGTCAGTGTGCGTGTGTGTGTCAGTGTGTGTGTCAGTGTGTTTCAGTGAGTGTGTGTGTCAGTGTGTGTGTGTGTGTCAGTGTGTGTCAGTGAGTGTGTCTGTGTCTCAGTGTGTCTGCATCTCAGTGAGTGTGTGTGTCAGTGTGTGTGTGTGTCAGTGTGTGTGTCAGTGTGTGTGTCAGTGTGTCTCAGTGAGTGTGTGTGTCAGTGTGTGTCAGTGTGTGTGTGTGTGTCAGTGTGTGTGTCAGTGTGTCTCAGTGAGTGTGTGTGTCAGTGTGTGTCAGTGAGTGTGTGTCTGTGTCTCAGTGTGTCTGCGTCTCAGTGAGTGTGTGTGTCAGTGTGTGTGTGTGTGTCAGTGTGTGTGTCAGTGTGTGTGTGTGTGTGTCAGTGTGTGTGTCAGTGAGTGTGTGTCTCAGTGAGTGTGTGTGTCAGTGTGTGTCAGTGAGTGTGTGTGTCAGTGTGTGTCAGTGAGTGTGTGTGTCAGTGTGTGTGTGTGTGTCAGTGTGTGTGTGTGTGTATCAGTGTGTGTCAGTGTGTGTCAGTGTGTGTCAGTGTGTGTCAGTGAGTGTCAGTGAGTGTGTGTGTCAGTGTGTGTGTGGTGTCATTGATGTGGTGTGTGTGTGTGTGTGTCAGTGTGTGTGTGTGGTGTGTCAGTGGTGTGTGTCAGTGTGTGTGTCAGTGTGTCTCAAGTGTGTGGTGTGTGAGTGTGTGTCAGTGTTGTGGTGTGTGTGTCAGTGTGTGTGTAGTGTGTGTGTGAGTGTGTGTGTCAGTGGTGTTGTGTCAGTGTGTTTTCAGTGAGTGTGTGTGTCAGTGTGTGTCAAGTGAGTGTGTCTGTGTTAGTTGTTCTGCGTCTAAGTGGTTGTGTCAGTGGTGTGTGTGTGTGTAGTGTGGTGTGTCAGTGTGTGTGTCAGTGTGTCTCAGTGAGTGTGTGTGTGTGAGTGTTGTGTCATGTGTGTGTGTGTGTGTCAGTGTTGTGTCAGTGTGTTCAGTGAGTGTCGTGTGTCAGTGTGTGGTGTGTGTGTGTCAGTGGTGTTGGGTCAGTGTGTGTAGTGAGTGAGTGTGTGTGTGTCAGTGTGTGTCAGTGTGGTGTGTGTGTGGTCAGTGAGTGTGTGTCTGTGTTCAGTGGTGTCTGCGTCTAGTGTGTGGTGTGTCAGTGTGTGTGTGTGTGTGTGTGTGTGTGGTGTGTTTTAGTGTCGTGTGTGTGTCAGTGTGTAGTGAGTGTGTGTCAGTGAGTGTGTGTGTAGTGTGTGTCAGTGAGTGTGTGTGTCAGTGTGTGTCAGTGAGTGTGTGTGTAGTGTGTGTGTGTGTGTCAGTGTGTGTGTGTGTGGTGTCATGTGTGTCAGTGTGTGTCAGTGAGTGTGTGTGTCAGTGTGTGTGTGTGTGTGTTGTGTGTCAGTGTGTGTGTGTGTGTCAGTGTGTGGTGTGTCAGTGTGTGTTGTGGTGGTTCAGTGTGTGTGTGTGTGTGTGTGTCAGTGGTGTGTCAGTGTGTGTGTGTGTAGTTGTGTGTGTGTGTGTCAGTGGAGTGTGTGTGTCAGTGTGTGTGGTGTGTAGTGTGTGTGTGTGTGTGTGTCAGTGAGTGTGTGGTGTCAGTGTGTGTGTGTCAGTGTGTGTCAGTGAGTGTGTGTGTCAGTGTGTGTAGTGAGTGTGTGTGTCGTGTGTGTGTGTGTGTGTGTGTGTGTCAGTGTGTTTCAGTGGTGTGTGTGTCAGTGAGTGTGTTCTGAGTGTGTCTGCGTCTCGTGAGTGTGTGTGTGTGTGTGTGTCAGTGTGTCAGTGAGTGTTGTGTGTAGTGTGTGTCAGTGTGTGTGTGTGTGTCTGCAGTGTGTCTCAGTGAGTGTGTGTGTCAGTGTGTTGTCCAGTGAGTGTGTGTTGTGTCTCAGTGTGTCAGTGTGTGTCAGTGTGTGTGTGTGTGTCAGTGTGTGTGTCAGTGGTGTCAAGTGAGTGTGGTCAGTGAGTGTGTGTGTCAGTGTGTTGTCGTGAGTGTGTGGTTGTCAGTGTGGTGTGTGTGTGTGTCAGTGTGTGTGTGTGTGTGTGTCAGTGTGTGTCAGTGTGTGTCAGTGTGTGTCAGTGTGTGTCAGTGAGTGTGTGTGTCAGTGTGTGTGTGTGTGTGTGTCAGTGGTGGTGTGTGTGTGTGTGTGTGTGTCAGTGTGTGTGGTCAGTGTGTGTGTCAGTGTTGTCTCAGTGAGTGTGTGTGTGTGTGTTTGTCAGTGTGTGTGTCAGTTGTGTGTGTTAGTGTGTGGTCAGTGAGTGTGTGTGTCAGTGTGTGGTGTCAGTGTGTTTCAGTGAGTGTGTGATGTCAGTGTGTGTCAGTGAGTGTGTCTGTTGTCTCAGTGTGTCTGCGTCTCAGTGAGTGTGGTGTGTCAGTGTGTGTGTGTGTGTCAGTGAGTGGTCTCAGTGGTGTGTGTGTTGTGTGGTAGTGTGTGTGTGTGTCAGTGTGTTGTGGTTGTGTCAGTGTGTTGTGAGTGTGTGTGTCTCTAGTGAGTGTGTGTGTCAGTGTGTGTCAGTGTGTGTGTGTGTCAGTGTGTGTGTCAGTGTGTCTCAGTGAGTGTGTGTGTCAGTGTGTGTCAGTGAGTGTGTGTCTGGTTCTCAGTGTGTCTGCGTCTCAGTGAGTGTGTGTGTCAGTGTGTGTGTGTGTGTGTCAGTGTGTGTCAGTGAGTGTGTGTGTCAGTGTGTGTCAGTGAGTGTGTGTGTCAGTGTGTGTGTGTGTGTCAGTGTGTGTGTGTGTGTGTGTGTGTCAGTGTGTGTCAGTGTGTGTCAGTGAGTGTGTGTGTCAGTGTGTGTGTGTGTGTCAGTGTGTGTGTCAGTGTGTCTCAGTGAGTGTGTGTGTCAGTGTGTGTGTGTGTGTCAGTGTATCAGTGTGTGTGTGTGTCAGTGTATCAGTGTGTGTGTGTGTCAGTGTATCAGTGTGTGTGTGTGTCAGTGTATCAGTGTGTGTGTCAGTGAGTGTGTGTCTGTGTCTCAGTGAGTGTGTGTGTCAGTGTGTGTGTGTGTGTCAGTGTATCAGTGTGTGTGTGTGTCAGTGTATCAGTGTGTGTGTGTGTCAGTGTATCAGTGTGTGTGTGTGTCAGTGTATCAGTGTGTGTGTCAGTGAGTGTGTGTCTGTGTCTCAGTGAGTGTGTGTGTCAGTGAGTGTATCAGTGTGTGTCAGTGTGTGTGTCAGTGTGTGTGTCAGTGTGTGTGTTAGTGTGTGTGTCAGTGTGTGTGTTAGTGTGTGTGTTAGTGTGTTTGCCAGAGAAGCTGTAGACAGAGGAACAGATTGCTCACAGGAGAATAAGGCATCTGCTCGGAAGGGATGATTATTTACTGTGGATGGAGAGAAACAGCATCTTTGACGTCAGGAATAACGATTGGTCTCATCCGGGTTCCCTCTCGTGGCGTTATTTGTGCGCACCAAGCGCTGCTCTACTTCCACTTTGAGCGGAGTTCTCGCTATTGCTGCGCGCCCAGCGCTATCCATCTGGAGGGTCTCCATTGCCGCTGCTCTCCGTTATCCCCCCTCCTCCTCTCCACACATCTCCGGGAGGGGAGGAGGATCCGCGACATCCCGCACAATGATTGCGACGGATGAATATTTCCCGCTGTCGGAATGGAGATTGCTTTGCTGAGTTTGGATAACGGAGCGGCCCCAGGACTGGTTGGCTCGGGGAAAGATGCAGCCAATGCCTCTACAAACAGCAGAGATCTGCTCCAGATCCCCAGGGCAACAGCTTGGCTGAATGATTACAGACAAGGGAGGAAAGAAGAAGGAGACAGTGGGGAGAGTAGCCAGAAGCAGCAGCAACATCAGGCACCGGGGATCTGCCCAGCAGCAGCAACAGCAACAGCAGGAGGAGCAGCAACAGCAGGAGGAGCAGCAACGGCAGGAGGAGCAGCAGCACCAGGAGCAGCAGCAGCACCAGGAGCAGGAGGAGCAGCAGCAGCAGGAACAGCAGCAACAGGAGCAGGAGGAGCAGCAGCACCAGGAGGAGGTGGAGGAGGAGGTGTGGGCCATCACTTGCCAAGCAACGACATGATCATGAGCCACCCCAGCAGTACCATCAAGGAGTGTAACATAGAAACAGTGATTCGCCTGGAGGAAGAAGAGCCTCATGCCCGGCGACATTCCCACCAGCACCCGGAGGAGGAGGAGGACCATCACTTTGACCTGGGCATTATGGAGCACGAGAGCAACCAGAGGGTGATCATTAACATTGCCGGCCTCAGGTTCGAGACTCAGCTGTCAACCCTCAACCAATTCCCAGATACTTTGTTAGGCGACCCCGAAAAAAGAATGAGGTTCTTCGACCCCCTGAGGAATGAGTACTTTTTCGACCGCAACAGACCCAGCTTCGACGGCATCCTTTACTTCTACCAGTCTGGAGGCAAAATCAGGCGCCCCGTCAACGTTTCTATCGATGTGTTCGCCAACGAGATCCGCTTTTATGAGCTGGGGGAAGAGGCGATGGAGAGATTCAGGGAGGATGAGGGTTTCATCAAAGACGAGGAGAAGCCCCTTCCTTGCAATGAGTTCCAGCGCCAGGTATGGCTGATCTTTGAGTACCCTGAGAGCTCCAGTTCTGCAAGAGGAATTGCTATAGTGTCTGTGTTGGTCATTCTCATCTCCATTATCACCTTCTGCCTGGAGACCTTGCCTGAGTTCAGGGATGAGAATGAACTACCCCCAGCGCTGTCCAATGTGCTGAATGATACTCAGGAGCATCCTTCCCCACCCAGTGGCCTCACAGACCCATTCTTCATTATAGAGACAACTTGTGTCATCTGGTTCACCTTTGAGCTCCTAGTCAGGTTCTTTGCCTGCCCCAGCAAATCGGAATTCTCTAAAAATATCATGAACATCATTGATATTGTGGCCATCATACCTTACTTCATCACCTTAGGAACAGAGCTGGCCCATCAACAGACTAACAATGGGCAGCAGGCTATGTCTTTGGCCATACTGAGGGTCATCCGCTTAGTTAGAGTCTTCAGGATATTTAAACTCTCCAGACATTCCAAGGGACTCCAGATCTTGGGGCAGACACTGAAAGCCAGCATGAGGGAGCTGGGATTGCTAATATTTTTCCTCTTCATCGGAGTTATCCTTTTTTCCAGTGCAGTTTATTTTGCTGAGGCTGATGACCCAGAATCTCATTTCTCAAGTATCCCAGATGCTTTTTGGTGGGCTGTAGTCACTATGACTACAGTTGGGTATGGAGACATGAGACCAGTGACGGTTGGGGGTAAAATCGTGGGTTCTTTGTGTGCCATTGCTGGTGTGCTCACCATTGCTTTGCCAGTCCCTGTCATTGTCTCTAACTTTAACTATTTCTATCACCGAGAAACTGACCAAGAGGAACAGGTAATGCTCAATGAGGAATCAAGCAGCCGCCAGGGAAGCTGTGCTGGAGACCTCAAGAGAAGTCCAAGCAGAACCTCCCTCAGCAAGTCTGTTGTACACTTGGAGAACATTGAAGGCATCAATAATGGCACTGGCTCTTTAGAAAAAACTAACCTCAAAGCCAAGAGCAATGTAGACCTCAGAAAGTCCCTCTATGCTCTTTGTCTGGACACCAATAGGGAAACAGATCTGTAGAACCAATCCCCTACCAATACAAAAACTAAAACTGAACAAGGGGTTCTACACTTTAATATAGAGAATCTATGAATGTCCTCTGACGGTAGCGAGTGAACAGTATTTGCTCTTGGAACACATTTTGTTACTATTTTTTTCAGTATTTCAGCTCATGATTCTAATTTTATAACCGTCAGGAGTCTGAGGAGTGAAAGGTTTATTCCTTACTGGAATACAGAATGTTTATTTTTTAATGCTGAAAAAAAAGAAACTGTAGGTCGATTCAGGAAGAAAACATTATACAATATACTTTTATATAATGACTGAAAGGAAAATAGGTCACTCCTGCGCAAAATGTACCAGAAAAATATTTTAATGGACTTTGCATTTTTTTTTTTTGTACTGTATTTTCACGATATATTTCATCACCGATATGAACATATATTCTGAAATTACACTACTGGTAAACAATGTTCTGTTTTTTTTTTTATAGTATGTGCAGTGAATTTGGTGCTCTTGAATTTAGCAGGAAATATTTTTGTTTTCTCTGAGAAAATATTGTATGGTTATATATATATATATTATATATATATATATATATATATAAAATATATGTGAGCCTTAATTTATTAACGATATATTTCTTTACAAAATACTTTATTAAAATTTGATGTTACAGAAACTCCGTTTTTTAATACTTCTCTTTTTAGGTTTTTCGAAGGGAAATTTGCTTCTGTAGAAATAAGAATTTGGCTACTGTTGTATTTATAAGATTAAAGGCAGATTATTTTTTAACTGCACAGTAAAACATCATCTTTAGTGCAAAAAAACAAATTATTTTGCTGAAAACCTTTATTCAATCAGTTTTTCATGTTTTGCTGACTTGTTTTCATGCAACAGAATTCACTTATATTTTGTTTGTAGCATTCAAAGAACAGTGTACACCAAAAAGAGGATTTTGCTTTGATTTTAATCAAATCTGTCAAATGTTTAAAAGAAATTCTCTGGGGGAGACAACTTTGGAATGAAACAAGCTGGTTTAGGTATTGGGGTTCAAAAACCAACTCTAAATGGTCAAAAGGAATCTACCAGGATTAAGAGGAGACACCCAGAAATAATACCACAATGGAATTAATTGTTTATTATCAAGATCATCAGAAGCTTTGCAACACTTAATGGCAGTCACCAAGATTAAAGGACTGGAGGAATGAAAGGCTGGAAAGAACACGACATAAAAGGTTTGCATTTCCATTATTTCTATTATTTATTAAAGTGTAGTGATGGGTGAATTTATTCGCCAGGCATGAAAATAAATCTGCGAAACGGCCGCGAAAATTCGACGGCGTCAGAAAAAAATGGACACTGGCGTCCGTATTTTGGACGCCAGCCCATTTTCGCCAAAAAAAGGACGCCGGCACCGTTTCGCAAATTTTTCGGCAAATTCGCCTATCACTCTTAAAGTGACCAGCTGCTCATAAAGCAGATGGACTCATCTTTGATGTGTGGCTTCAGGTTGTTGATGGAAGTTATCATCATGTTCTGTGGGTGTTTTAGGTTTCATTTATAACTGGGGAGGCAGCTCCCCTCTACCTATGATCAATAAGGGGTGTGTTTTTACGCCCAACCCATTCTGTGGTATAGCAAATAACCCATTAAAGGGTAACTTTTCCAAATAGCAATATTTAATATAAGCTTCAGCATACTGAAATAAGAAACTTTTTAAATGCAATCCATTAAAAATTCTGTACTGTTTCTGAGATAATCAAGTTTATCTTCACTATCCCTCTCTCAGCATCTGTTTCTCTTCATTCTGTCTTCATGCAGCAGTTGGGTGTCAGATAATCATTGATATTTAGATCCAATATATCTTATAGGGGGGCTTCCTTTTGCCTAGAAGATGTATTAGAGCTCACTCTATTAAAATCACCAGACATCATGTCTCTCTACATGCAGGATTTGTGCAAAAGGCAGTTATTTTGTTAGATTTTGTTTGTACTAGAATTAGTTATTTGAGTGAGCTCTAATACATCTGCTAGGAAAGGAAGCTCCTCCTATAAGATATATTGGATCTAACTATTAATGAATATCTGACACCCAACTGCTGCATGAAGACAGAATGAAGAGAAACAGATGCTGAGAGAGGGATAGTGAAGATAAACTTGATTATTTCAGAAATGATGCAGAATATTTAATTGATTGCATTTAGAAAGTTTCTTATTTCAGTATGACAAAGCTTGTGTCAATTTTAATTTTTGCCATAGTTCCCCTTTAAGTCCTCACAATTGGATGCTACTTAAAATATGCTCTTGTTGGCTAATGATGGTTTGATACTAGTGATGGGCGAATTTGTCCCGTTTGCGAAGCGCAAATTTTGACGCTGGCGTCAATTCATGGGCATCAAAATTGACGTTGCCGACAATTCCGACACTGGCGACATTTGCCGCGCATTAAAGTCTAAGGGGCATATTTATCAAGGTTCAAATTTCGAATTTGAAAAACTTCGAATTTGAATTCAAGAAGACCAACCGAAATTAAGTCCAAGGTTTTTTTGGCCGAATAGGTCCGTTTTCGATCGAATTGGCTTGTATTCGGCCGAATTCGAATCGTATGAATCTAAGTAATAGCGCATCCGATCGAATTCGAATAGAAGTTTTTCCCCAAAAAACTTTGATTTTTCAAAGTCCACAATTGAATCCAAATAGGTTCACCTTGACCTTTCATAAATCTGCCCTTAAGTCAAAGTTTAATTGCCGCCGGCGTCTAAAATGTCGCTGCTGGTGAAATTTGTCGTCAGCGAAACGCAGAAATTCACCACAAATAGGTTCTAGGAGGTCCCCCATAGGCTAAAACAGCAATTCAGAAGGTTTTAGATGGTGAATGGTCGAGGTTGAATTTTTAAAGAGACAGTACATGATAAATTTTGATATTCAAATTTTCAACATTTTTTTCAAAATCAAATTTGGATTATTCCCTAGTCGAAGTACACAAAAATAGCTCGAAATTTGTTTTTTTTTTGCCCTTTAATTGCCGCCGCTGTCTAAATTGTCACTGCCGGTGAATTTTCACAGCGATTTTGCAAATGTATTCATCATCAGCGAAACGTAGACATTCAGCGCAAATTTGTGCCTGCCCAATAAATTCGCCCATCACTATTTGATACAACTGCAAGCATCCCACAAACGGCTGTCTGGAGTGGATTCTATGAATTTACGTTTAGCTGAAGCTGGAGGGCTAAATGTTTACCACGGACATCGTTTTCTTTCCAAGCAGGGGGTTCAAATTTTCCATTTGGAAAAAGCACTGTACCTTTTTGTTCTGAGTATTGCCTTTACAACTGGCTTCTTTCTTAACTAGTGTATGAGAAAAGCAATGTTGTATTTGAGGGTTAAGGGCTGGATTCTTACAAGACTGGATGTTGTTTATTGATCTCTGAGATGTTTATTTTACTATATTGATGTAAACTATAGACTGATTGAGCATTGTGCACCCATTAGGATTGCAGAAATTGCTTCCATAAGGCCTGTAGTTCATTAGGATCATGAGAAAAGGCCTCATTCATACATTGGCTTTCAAAAATAAACGTAAGACTGACAGCGCTTTATTTAGTGTTGTATGGCTGCTGGTATTGTGCAGAAATACAGCAGCTCAGTCATATGTATCTACTGCTGAAAGTTCTAATTTATTCCCTGGCCAAGACATTACTCATATTATGTGCATTTTGCTGTATTTTGCCCATTGCTAACACAAATTGCCCGGGGCAACAACTTTCAAAGGGCAGATTTATCAAGGGTTAAAGTGAAAATTCGAATTAAAAAAAAAATTAGAATTTTCGAGCTATTTTTTGTGTACTCCGACTAGGGAATAGTCCAAATTTCAAAATATCAAAATTTATCATTTAGGGGCATATTTATCAATGGTCGAATTTCGAATTGAAAAAAACGTCGAAATTCGAATTCAAAAAGACCAACTGAATGAAGTCGAAGTTTCGAATCGAAGGAATAGTGCATTCGATCGGATACGATTCAAAGTTTTTTCCCCCAAAAAACTTCGATTTTTCAAATTCCACCAATTGACTCCAAGTGGGTTCTAGGAGGTCCCCCACAGGCTAAAACAGCAATTCGGCAGGTTTTAGATGGCGAATGGTCGAAGTCGAATTTTTAACGACTTATTCAAATTCAAATCGAATTCGGACTATTCGCTAGTCAAAGTACACAAAAAATAGCTTGAAATTCGAAATTTTTTCATTCAGAAATTCACCTCGACCTTTGATAAATCTGCCCTGTACTGGGGACCTCCTAGAACCTATTTGGAGTGAATTGGTGGACATTGAAAAATCAAAGGTTTTTTTAGAAAAAACTTCTAATCGAATTCGATCGAATACGATGTTACTTTGATTCGAGCAATTCGAATTTGAACAAAAACGGCCTACTCACCAGAAAAAAAACGTTGATTTTTTTTTTATGAATTTCGGTTGGTCTTATCTTATTTGAATTTTGAAGGTTTTTTTTGTATTCGAAATTCGACCCTTGATAAATCTGCCCCTCAGTGTAGGAGTAGGTAAGGTCCATCATTCAGGTGGACATGTTGGATGTCAAAAGTTTGCACTTCAAGTAGAAACGACAGCCCTATACGATAACATAAAATGTTTGGCCCATTGTGGTATCTGTCTTTAGTTTTTTATGGTACTAAACCTAATATACAAGCAGATAATATATGAAAATGCATTTAGATTTTAGTTGGTATGGAGTGTATAGGAGACATTGACTGAGTGCAAGGAAAAGTTTAAAGGGATTCTGTCCGTTTACTAAAGAGCGGTAAATTTGACTATATGTTTCTGGATGTTATCGCTGCAAATATTTTTCCGTTGCGTACCTCAGACCTCCAAAGAAATCTGGTCACATCTTAAAGGGCATGTAAAGGCAAAAAAATAAAATCCCATTTTTACTTTCTTTAATGAAAAAGAAACCTATCTCCAACATACTTTAATTAAAAAAATCTGTACCGTTTTTATAAGAAACCTGACTGTATGCCGTGAAATTCTCCCTTCATTTACTGCTGTGGATAGGAATTGTTAGACGGTCCCTAACTGCTCTGCAGGGAAACAATCATACTTATGAATAGCAGGGGGAGCCTTACTTCCCAGCCATGAAAAACTCAAGCAGCTTTGTTTGTTTCCCAGTAGAGCAGTCGGCGACTGTGTATCGATTTGTATTGGATTTTATTTTTGCCTTTACATCCCCTTTACTGTTTCCAACTCCAGCTGCAGGGACAAAGATCATGGAGCCAGATTTAAACAGATAAACTGGGATTCAATTTGGAGGATTATTTTGCTGCAGCCACTGGTTCTGCAGAGTTGGAGAAAGTTTATATTAAACAATACAAAAACTATAAAATCCACATTAGATTACATGACAACACAGGACCCAGTGCAGTCTGTATATTCTGATTATTAATCAGTCTTGTTGTATCGGCTTCTGGCAGATATTATTTGACTTGTGCTGTTTTGATAATTTATGATGATCCCTAAGCAGCCCAGATCACACTGAGCATGTGCACAGTCTTGGTCTTGCAAAGATGTATAACAAAGTTACAAGATGGTGACCCCCTGTGGCCAACTTTGAAAGCATAAATCATTTGTTTGATTAGGCTTGTGGTGCAGTAAGTTCATGTTTATGTTTAGTATACAAAATACAGCATTTCTAGCATTATTCTATTTTAGACTTGACTTCCCCTTTAACTATTCCTACCCAACCACTTTTTATGACTCCATTCGCCTGCCATGTCCACAGCTTCACTGCTTTGAATGTACATCTAAGGAGTTTGGGTGATGATTTCATGCATATAAATTGATTGGTAAGATGTGTTTTGGTTGCAAATTACTGACAGTGGGTTATGGACCTATTACTCCGGGTGACTGGGTGAGGGAGGCTTAAATCAGGGTGACTTACATAAAGAACAAGTTTCCACCTTTCCTTGATCTTTTTAAAAATTATTGTTGAACTACAGCACACAGAATCCTTTAGTACTGATACAGGTATAGGATCCCTTATCCGGAAACCCGATATCCAGAAAGCTCCGAATTACGGAATGGCTGTCTCCCATAGACTCCATTTTATCCAAATAATCTACATTTTTAAAAATGATTTCCTTTTTCTCTGTAATAATAAAACAGTAGCTTGTACTTGATCCCAACTAAGATATAATTAATCCTCATTGGAAGCAAAACCAGCCTATCGGGTTTATTTAATGTTTAAATTAATTTATAGTAGACTTAAGGTATGAAGACCCAAATTATGGAAAGATCCGTTATCCGGAAAACCCCAGGTCCCGAGCATTCTGGATAACAGGTCCCATACCTGTATGTGCTAAAGAATTGCAACCTAGAAATATTAAGACAACCCATGGTTGATACACGATATTTAAATCCCCATTAACACCAACTATCTTTATTAACAGTACCCAACTGTATGTTCCTTTCTACGGTTCTTTAAAGCTATAATATTGTATGTTGTTTGGAACATTCATTCTGAGGCCTCTAATGATTAGTTTGCTACAGGGCATTAGGTTGGAAGAGTTCAATTTATTTTTCTCCCCACTGGCACATAACAAAAACACACATTCACTTATGAAAATACAAGGTCAGTCTATTGCTCCAAATCAGTGGTTGTGTGGTTTCACTTCTTTTTTGTTTGACTATTTCTATAAACAGAGGAAAACCCATCCTGCTGGGATGCCTTTGAGTGAGTGCAGGACAGAAACTGACTGTATATAACTAAATGAATGGTTCTCTTGAAGCACCAGATTCCTGGGATCTCTCAAACACAAAGGAGCCCATTGCAGTAAAATAATGTCAAACTGTGTGTCAGGCTTTCCCGTTACAGGTGAGCTGTGACTAATGGACATTAACTCTCTGTCCTTGGCCCTTTGCTTATTAACTTGTTTTTTTAATGACGTGGAGGTGGGCATTGAAAGGGCTGTTTCTATTTTAGGTGATAATAGAAAATTGTGCAGAACTAAATGTTCCATGCAAGATGCTGCCACTTTGCACAGTGATTTAACTTAATTGGAAAACTGAGGTTCAATGTTAAATACAAGGTTATGCACTTTGGATATGAAAGTTATACAGTGCACTAAGGGCAGAGACACACGCTCAGATTTGGGGAGATTAGTAGCCCAGCAACAAACCTCCTCTTCTTCGGGGCGACTAATCTCTCCGAACTGCCTCCCGTCGGCTAGAATGCAAATCCCTGGCGGGATGGGAATCGATGTGCTTCGTTTTCCGAAGTCGCCCAAAGTTGCCTCATGAGGAAACTCATCCTGCCGGCCATTTAGATACTAGCCAGCGGGAGGCAGTTCGGGGCAATAAGTTGCCCTGAAGAAGAGCTGATTTATCGCCGGGTGACTAAATTTCCCCCAATCTAATTGTGTGTCTTTGCCCTAAATGGCAGTGTGTTGGGGGTTTCCTTAACGGAGACGGATCTGGGGTTTTTGTAGATAACAAGTTGTCTAATTCTGGGCAGTGTCATTCTTTGGCTACTAAAGCAAATAAACTTCTGTCTTGCATAAAAAAGGGCATTAACTTGACATGAAATCATAATTATGCCCAGCGTCGGACTGGCGCAGTTGGGGCCCACCGGGTTATGAACCCCGGGGGCCCCTGCGTGCATGAGCAAAAGCCGGCGTGCCGTGCACATATGCGGAAGGCAGACGCACCGCGCACATGCATGAATGCATGCGCTAGTGGCGAGCACACTGCACCACACAATTTTTTTTTTGTTTGGAGCCAATCTAGGACCAGGGCCGACGAGGGCCGTGGCCCACCGGGTTTTTTCCCGGTTTCCCGCCAGCCCAGTCTGACCCTGATTCTGCCTCTTTATAGGTCCCTGGTAAGGCCTCACCTGGAGTATGGGGGGCAGTTTTGGACTCCAGTCTTTAAGAGGGATATAAATGAGCTGGAGTGAGAGCAGAGACTAAGTGCAACTAAACTGGTTAGAGGGAGGGAAGACTTAAATTATGAGGGTAGATTATCAAGGTTGGGGTTGGTCTCTCTGGAAAAAGACACTTGTGAGAGGACATAATTAGTCTTTTTAAGTACATTAGAGAGAATTCTAGACAAATGGCAGGGGATCTTTTTTCCCTTAAAATGGATCACTATTCACTGCACCAAAAGAAGCAGCGTTGATGGTTCTTCACAGTGAAGACAGTGAGGTTGTGGAATGCACTGGCGGGTGTTTTTGTGATGGCTGATTCTGTTAAAGGAGAAGTAAAGCCTAACTAAAGAAGTAGCTAGAAATGTTGTACATGATGTTTTGTGCTTCTGTACCAGCCCAAGGCAACCACAGCCCTTTAGCAGTAAAGATCTGTGTCTCCAAAGATGCCCCAGTAGCTCCCCATCTTCTTTTCTGCTGATTCACTGCACATGCTCTGTGCTGCTGTCACTTACTGAGCTTAGGGACCCACTCACAATATATAGTACACAACACCGGAGACTGGTCTGATGTTCTTCTGCTTAGGAAAACAATCAGAAACCTTTCTCAAATCTTTCCTAAGCAGAAGAACATCAGAGCAGCCTCTTTCTTTCTCCTGACAACTTCCTTGACTACTTGGTGGTCAGACTGGTCAGAGAAAGACCAACAGGTGGCGATGGTTTAACAGAATTCCTTCCTGTTATCAGTACATGTATTCTTTAATATCTTGGAATTTAAAAAAAATAAATAATGAATGTACGTTCCAAAAGTGCTTAGAATATCACCCCCATCAATTTTACATTCACTTATTTTAAAGGTTTATCCTTTTAGCAGACAACAGAACTGAAATATACTAATGGCAGTGATGAGGAAGGGGCAGGGAGCCTTTACCTCAAGCACCCCCTGATGGCTGCTTATAGGGGTAATAAAACAATAGCTGGCTCTCGCACACCCAGTGTAGAGATGCGAAGTCTGGTGCTCAGTGGTAGAGGTTCGGCCACCTCACAGTAGAATCCAATAGGAAAGAAATCCACGGCACACAGGCTCCTGCAAGCAAGGCTTGACAAAGGGGCGTGACCCCGAAACGTTGCTCACTTCCGCATTAAACGTGCAAGGGGTTCCTTGCTTGCAGCAGCCTGTGTGCCGTGGATTTCTTTCCTATTGCTTATAGGGGTAAAACAGGCAGAGAATATTCAACTCAAAAAGTGGGTCAGACAAGAAAATTCTGTGGATGGAACAAGGAGGCTTTGAAAGTTAATAAATAAAATAAAGTACCCTTAAATTGAAGTTCTTTAATATACTATGGCATTTCATTTTCATTTTTTAAATTCACCATTCAGTCTCGTTTTATCCTCCTAGGGTATTTTAAGCAGCCAGTTTTGTAATCATTAACAACAAAGTAAGAGCTTGATTCATTTCATAAAGTCAAGATTTCCTTCCTGAAGTGGATTATGTACAATAAAATGCAACCAGAATTTCTTCCTCTTGATTAAAAAAAATAAATAAATTGGAGAAATAAAATCTCATGGCCCTCTGCTACTTGTTATAAATGCTTCCCTTGGAAGTATTCAGCTTTCCCTCTTCTCACAAAGCCCTGTGATTTACGGAACGAGAATAGCTTTTGCATAAGTCAGGACTGTAAGGCTTGAAACAGAAGCCAGTGCCTGCAGCAATTTGCAGGGAATGTTCCTTATGTGAATGACGAGCCCTGTGTTACTTTAAAGGGATACTGTCATGGGGAAAAAATTTTTTTTCAAAATGAATCAGTTAATAGTGCTGGTCCAGCAGAATTCTGCACTGAAATCCGTTTCTCAAAAGAGCAAACAGATTTTTTTATATTCAATTTTGAAATCTGATATGGGGCTAGGCATTTTGTCAATTTCCCAGCTGCCCCTGGTCATGTGACTTATGCCTGCACTTCAGGAGAGAAATGCTTTCTGGCAGGCTGCTGTTTTTCCTTCTCAATGTAACTGAATGTGTCTCAGTGGGACATGGGTTTTTACTATTGAGTGTTGTTCTTAGATCTACCAGGCAGCTGTTCTCTTGTGTTAGGGAGCTGCTATCTGGTTACATTCCCATTGTTCTGTTGTTAGGCAGCTGGGGGGGGGAAAGGGAGGGGGGTGATATCACTCCAACTTGCAGTACAGCAGTAAAGAGTGATTGAAGTTTATCAGAGTACAAGTCACATGACTTGGGGCAGCTGGGAAATTGACAATATGTCTAGCCCCATGTCAGATTTCAAAATTGAATATAAAGAAAAATCTGTTTGCTCTTTTGAGAAATGGATTTCAGTGCAGAATTCTGCTGGAGCAGCACTATTAACTGATTCATTTTTTAATTTTTATTTTCCCCATGACAGTATCCCTTTAACTAGGTGTTTACCAATGCCTTCAATATGTGGAAACAATTTTAAAAATGCAATTTTCATTAGTGAGAAAAAGTGTATGAAGGCAGATGACCTATTGGCTTAATTAGCAAGCAAGTACATGTGTGGGATCTGTTAACCAGAATACTCATAGGCAGGTCTGGACTGAGAATTAAAATAGACCCTGGCATTTCAGGTACACAAAAGCCCAAACAGTCCCCACCAGCCCACTAAATACTGACTTTCTCTGGCATTTGCCAGAACCCACAGATTGCCAGTCCGGGTCTGCTCATAGGGTTGCCACCTGGCCGGTAAAAATGACGGTTGATCCCAATGTTATTAATAGGGAAAAAAGTTAAACATATAGGAAGGTTGGTATTTTTTTCCAGAAAAGGTGACAACCCTAAATGCTCATGACCTGGGGGATAATTTTGTAGTTTGGATCCACTATAAACTCATGAAAACATGAAATAAACCCGATAGCCTGGTTTTGCTTAGATTAAGGATCAATTATATCTTAGTTGGGACCAAGTACAAGGTAATATTTTATTTTTACAGGTACGGAACCTGTTTTTCAGAATGCTCGGGATCTGGGGTTTTCTGCTTAACGGTTATTGCTGTAATTTGGTTCTTCATACCTTAACTCTACTATAAATTAATGTCAACATGAAATAAACCCAATTTGCTGGGTTTCCTTCCAATGAGAATCAGTTATATCTAAGTTTGGCTTAGTACAAGGTACTGTTTTATTATGACAAGGAAAAAGGAAATCTTTTTAAAAAATCTGGATTATTTGGTAAAATTCTGGAATTCAATGCTTTCTGGATAATGGGTTTTCGAATAACGGCTCCCATACCTGTACAAAGAAAAAAGAAAATCCTTTTAACAAATGTGTATGGTTTGGATAAAATGTCCATTTGGGAGATATCCTTTCTTTAATTTGGAGCTTTCTGGATAATGGGTTTCCAGATAACATATCCCAAACCTGTATAGCAAGGGTGGAGGCCTTTATCTTTAGAAATAGCTTTAGGACTGCTGTTCTGTGGCCATTGGCCATAATTTAGAAAATTCTGAGAAAGCTCTGAATTATGGGAAGGCCGTCTCCCATAGACTTCATTTTAAGCAAATGAACAAATGTTTTTAAAAATGATTTCCTTTTTCTCTATAATAATAAAACAATAGCTTGTACTTAATCCTAACTAAGATATAATTAATCCTTATTGGAGGAAAAACAATTATCAATTATCAATTATATTTTAGTAGACACTAAGGGGGTTATTTATCAAAGTCCAATTTTATCTCAATATTTTCTGGAAAAAAAAACGCAGAGCAAATCTGTACAGGGCTTATTTATTAATACACTTTCCCAAACATTTTGTTTGCTGGAAAAAATCTGATTTTCACGATTTTTTCCGATTCTTCATCTGATTTTCACGTTTTTTTCAGGTTTTTCATCCGATTTTCAATATTTTTTTCAGATTTTTCATCTGATTTCCACGATTTTTTCAGATTTTTCACCCGAAAACTCCGAATTTTACCAGAAAACTTCGGGGTATTGCCAACAACCCAGCGCACATCAAAAAATCATTGGGACTTCTCCCATTGACTTATATGCAACCTCGACAGGTCCGGATTTTCAGATTCTGACTTTTCCATCCTCGGGGTTTAATAAATTCAGAAAAATTTGGGATTTTTTTTATAAAAGTCAGATTTTATTTAAAAAAAAAAAAACACAAATTTTTCGTGATTTTTGCATTTGGAGTATAGTAAATAACCCCCATAGTATACAGATACAAATTACAAAAAGATCCCTTATCAAGAAAACCCAGAGCATTTTGGATAACAGGTCCCATACCTAATTGTTTTTGTTTAGTAGATTTTCATGAGGCAAAATATTATTTTTGGGTTATGTGCCCTTAAAATAATAATTACCTAGCTGAAAAAACATAAATCAACAAAACTAAAGAAAGGTAATGAGAATAAATACCCTCATGAACTCATTGTTATATGTAAAGCTTTTATCCTTTTGTAGAAGACATGAGAGTTTTTTTTATGGTATCCCAGGGCAACAGAGTGAAAAAGAGAAAAATCTATTTATTGCATTTTATAGCTGGCCTTTTGGAAATTCACGTGTTGCTCCCGTTCCGGCATTATTTGGCTTCTTTTCTGTATCTCTCTCGTTCACAAATAGCAATCTTCTTAAAACTGGCCTTTTTTTTGCTTCATTTCTGGAAAAGGTTGGTGTGAAAAATAAAAAAAAAACTGCTTCTGCAGCACTTGCATCTCATTCTGATTCTGAGATATGGGGGCGTAAAATGTGTCTGAAGTCTGAAACATGTGAAAATGCGAACGGAGACGTGGGGGGGGGGGTATTCATTCTACTAACCTGTTATTGGAAAAGGTGTAAATGAATCAAGGAAACAGCAGAGCAGTTATTAAAATGTGCTACATAGGTGTCTTTTATACACAGAGCTCCAAAATTAGACGAGGGGGGAAAATATGAATTGTATCCCAGTCTGTTATTTAAATAGCAACATACTAAATTATAGTATAGGAGCTGCAACGTAATGGGGGCGGGTCCGTGATGCGGTGGGGGTGAGTCATAACATCAGGAGCGGAGCTATGACGTGGCGCTAGTCTGGGTGGCATTTTACCAAACAGCACAGCTCCATCTATTTTCAAGGTGACCAGAGATGTTCATAGTCAGATGCTCAGAGGAAGAGGGTGGTGGCAGAGGTAGGGAGGTCAACAGTAGGGACGGTGGTGAGCTCTGGGCAGGGGGCGGGCCGATGACATCACGGGGCGGAATGATGGCATTGTGGGCGGGACAGTGACATCAAATGGGTGGGTCGGTGTGCAGCGCTATGGCGGTTGGCGATTCACTAAACAACTGACAATTTGCCAGAAATTCGCAGGTTCATCACCTATTCACTAACAAGCGTAGAGGACCTTATCGCCAGGCGACTTTTTCTCTGGCGATTGGTTGTTACTCTGCAAACTCACTATGAAGCGAATTTTACTGAAAGTTACCTCTTTCGACAGAGTTTACTTCTCCACCGCAGACCGGGGCGAACTGATAACACGAAGCAACATCCTCCTCAATCTCATGACATCGTATCTAGTGATCGGCGAATTTGCGACGTTTCGATTCGCCAGCAAATTCACGAATTTCCTGCGAAATTTGCAAAACGGCGAAAAATTTGCAAAACAGTGCCGGCGTCTAGTTTTTGACGCCGGCGTCCGTTTTTTTCGACGCTGGCGAATTTTTTTTTTTGCCGCCGGCGAATTTTATAGGGCGTTTCGCGAATTTAATCGCTGGCGGAGAATCGCGCAAATTCGAATAAATTCGCCCATCACTAATCGTATCCTGTCTGCCGGAAATGCATTAAAGTTGCAAAAAACGCTGGCGATTTTTCTCATTTTAAAGCGGGATTACTTTCAAAAGTCCGAACGATTAAAGATTTATGTGTGAATTTTTTTTTTAGGGCATTAGAGGATCTCTTTTGTCACCAACATCACTAATAAAAACGTCCATACAACTTTTAGGTATCCGCCCTATTCAAATTAACCTAAGCGCAAGACTGCTAGCTAAAAAAAAATATTATGAAATCCTTGCCCACCCAAAGTAACGCTAACAGAAATTCGCCAACGTTTGGCTGCTGAGACGCAACATCTCATTTTAGTCAATTAGCGTACAGGTAACAAATTTGTGCCAGGGGAAGTGTTGCGGAGTGTGGCGAAGTGGTTGCTGGCGAAAATACGCCCTTTATTGAATATGCCTAATGATGGGCGAATAAATTCTGCAGACGTGGATTCGCGTTTTTCCGCGGGCAAATAAATTAGCGATACTCCCGTGAAAATTTGCCGGCGTCAAAAACATTTTGGACATGTGTCAGAAAAATTGCTCACGTCAAAACCGTTGCACATCAACATTATTAGGACGCCCATTGACGCCGGTGTTAAAATTGACACAATGTTTCGCAAATTTTTCGCTATTTTGCGGGAAATTCGCAAATTTTTTGGTGATACGAAACAGTAGAAATATGCCCCCTTACTGGAAGCCTGTTGGTTTTATTTAACATTTACATGATTTTCTAGTACAGTTAAGGTATGAAGATCCAAATTATGGAAATATCTCTTATCCGGAAAACACCAGGTCCCGAGCATTCTGGATAATAGGTTCCATACCTGTATATGTTAAAAGGTTGTAGTAGTCCCTTTATGAAAGTGGCCCTTATGAAATGTGGAGCATCGATCCTTAACGATAATAGAGAACATAAAAAAAAAACCCTTAATAGGATTGCTGTGCCATCAACATGGATTTATGCAGCTTCAAGTATAAGGTTCTTATTGTTACAGAGATAAAGCAATCAGTGAAAATAAAGAATTGCCTTTTTAAAGGGTAACTAAAAGCATTGCTACAGTTCAGACCGCTCTGCATTATGGGTTTCTGGATAAGAGATCCCATAGATGTATTTATAAAAGATCCTTCTATCATGAATCCAGTGCGTTGCTGCTAAACGTCTTTACGCATATGTTTATCATTCCAGGCCAGTCTCTGGCTCATTTCAGGATTACCGAAAGCTGAATATATTTGTACAGATTTTCTATGGCTGTGCTCCAATTGATTTACTGTTGTTAATCTCCGCTGACGTGGGATCGCCTTAGGCCCTTGTATATATGAGGGTCTTAGCTGGTCTGTGAAAAATCAGATGGTTTGAGTCTCATTCATTCCTTGAATGCCATTTCATTAATTCCTATCACTGATTGCAAATATAAGATGAAATAAATAAAATATTGACAACGAACTAAAATTCCCAAATTAACCATTTTTGTTGCTTTTAACGGATCTACCAATTTCATAGCTGTAGGGGGCAGATTTATCAAAGGTCGAGGGGAATTTTCTAGCTATTTTTTGTGTACTTGGACTAGGGAATAGTCCAAATTAGATTTAAATTGGGAAAAAATTGGAAAATTAGAATATCGAAATTTATCATGTACTGTCTCTTTAAAATTCGACTTCGATCATTTACCATCTAAAACCTGCCGAATTGCTGTTTTAGCTTATGGGGGACTTCTTAGAACTGATTTGGAGTCAATTGGTGGACTTTGAAAAATCAACGTTTTTATTGGGAAAAACTTTGATTCGTATTCGATCGAATGCGCTATTACTTTGATTCGTGCGATTCGACTTCGGCCGAATACGGACTTATTCGATCGAAAACGGACCTATTCGCCCCGGAAAAAAAATTTGACTTGCTTTCGGTTGGTCTTTTTGAATTTGAGTTTCAACGTTTTTCAAATTCGAAATTCGACCCTTGATAAATGAGCCCCTAGGGGTGCATTTAGCCCTATGGCACTTTGTATTACACAGGTATTCAGACTCAAAATCCAGAAAGCTCTAAATTACAGGAAGGCCATTTTCCAAAGTGTCAATAATATAAATATAATAGTAATAATGTTATATATAAAAAAAATACATTATAACTTGATAGGAGCTAAGTTGCATGAGTCCATATTTGTGCCAAAACAATCGTAGTGGGTTTATTTGGAGGCCCATTAATCAAATGTCAAATTTCAAATTCATGTGAATTTTTTTTATATACTCGAAATTCTATTGGGAGGTTATTTAAAGGGGACCTGTCATCCAGACATAAAAAGCTGTATAATAAAAGTCCTTTTCAAATTAAACGTGAAATCCAAATTCTTTTTTTTTATTAAAGCATTCATAACTGTTGCAAACACATTTAAAAATCTCAGCTGTCAATCAAATATTGTCTTCCCCTCCTCTATGCATTAGTTACTTTCACTTTCCATTCAGCACTTCCTAGATGTCACTACTCTCCAATCCATACATTCCCCCGTTCTCTTTTTAATTGTGTAGCCAGTACATGGGGATGGACATCAGGTCCCCCATTCTGTTGCATAAACAAGATTCTGAGATGATACAAGACTTGTCTTAATAACAATGTCCACAAAATGGCTCCTGCCTGCTTCTTATAATTATGAATTTTCAGACTGAAGGAAACAAGATTCAAATAATGTATATAGTGTAATTCAAGTTAATATTGCTTGACTAACGTGATAAAATAGGATTTGGAATAATTTTTTCGGATAACGGGTCCCCTTTAAGAAAAAATTTGTATGCCTAAAACTCAAACAAATATTACTGACATGAAAACTCGCATAGAATTCGACTTGAATCGAGTGTTTTTTCCCCGAAAAAAAAATCGAATGTCAGGAAGTCTATTAAGATCTTCAAATGGGTCTCGGACATCTCCCATTGAATTATACATGAACTCGGCAGGTTTTAGGTAGCGAAAAATCGAATTCGAATTGTTCCAGAGGTCAAGGTTTTTTAAATCTCAATATTCTAATTGAAATTTGAATTGAGTTTGGATTATTCCCAATTCGAATTTGAGAGTTTTGACCAAAAAAAAAAAAATTCGGCAATTCTAATTTACTATTCCACCCTCAATAAATCTGCCCCATAGAGGTACATTTAGGAAGGGTCAAATTTCTAATTCATGTGAGTTTGTTTTTTTAAACTCCCATAAACTCCCATCAATTCAAAATTCGACCAATCGAAATTTATTATTGAAATCAAATTATCAAAGTCGGACAAATTGAAACGACATGAAAACTCGAATCGAATTTGAATCTAATTAGATCAAACTCGATTAGTTTTTCTCTGAAAAAAACTTGAATGTCATGAAGGCTGCAAACAGCAATTCGGCAGGTTTTGGGTGGCAAATAGTCAAATTAAAATTCTTAAAGGCCCAGAGCATGATAAATCTCAAAAATCTAATTTGAATTTTCTAAAAAAAAACTCAAACCGAATTTGGATAACTTACTAGTCAAATTTGAGAGTTTTGGCCATAAAAAAAGTGAAAATTCAAATTTTCAATTTGACCATTGATAAATCTGCCCCTTAATGTTGAAAAGTTTTTAGTAGCCTTAAGGTGTGGTGATCAAAATTACAGAAAGATCCCTTATCCAAAAAACTTAGGTCCCAAGCATTTCGAAGAATAGATCCTATAACGGTACTTGCTGAATTATCTTTTTTAAATAGGTTTTAATAGAATGCACGTTTATTATTTATACCATTGTAAACTACTGTAGGGACCCATAGGTTTAGTATGTCCCTTTAAATCCCTACACTTCCTTATCTCCCTAGTTGCTGGGCGGTGCCCATGTATCTAGTTACTTCATTTACATATTTGTATTATTGGCCTACTAACTAGTGATAGGGCTAATCTGTGCGAAATTCACCAAATGGTGAAAAATTTGCAAAACGCATTGAAGTCAATGGGTATCAAAATAATTTTGACGCAATCAACAATTTTTATATGCATGACTATTTCGTCTGAATGAAGCTTTTCAAAAAAGTGTTGCCTTGACCCTGATATTGATGGACTTTAGGGATGGGTGAATTTGACCCGTTTCGTTTCATCAAAAATTTGCTGCCGCAAAATGTTGCCGACGCCCATTAAAGTCTATGGGCGTCAATCTATACTCTATAGAGTAGATAGGAGTTCCTCAAAATGTAGTTGAAAAAAAAAAAAGTCCCAAAATAACGCTGGGTCTTTTCCTTTTTTCAGGGTGATAGGCTGCCAAAATGCGTAATTTTTTTTGGGGGTAACCCGCTTCCCTCTACATTTCCTAACATATGGCACATAAACTATACACTGGGCTCATGTGTAGGGCAATATAACAACTTTATTTTATTTTATTAAGTTTCCCTGGACTTTTGTAATGTAATGTATTGGCTGCAACATATACGTCTATTCAACTTTAACTTTCCGTCCGTATGCAAATTAGCCAACGCTAGCGTAACTTCGCTTTGCTTGCCGAATTAACGCTTGCGCAACTTCGCCTGTGTTCGGCGACTTGGACGCAACTTTGCATGTTATTGAATTAGCGTTGTCTGAGCGAATTTTCATCTGGCAAAGCCGTCGATGGTGAATTTTCGCCACTTAGTTAATTTGCCCCTATATGTGATATCATCTTAAATTGCGAAACACTTTTAGAATGTAACTTCTACAGCTTAGAACTCCTAAAAAGAAGGATATTAAAGAGAAGGAAGATGACCTGGCAAATTACCAGAGTGCTGCTGCTTTTGTTGATCTGAAGCTTATCAGAGCAGTCACATGACTGGGGGCAGCTGGAAAACTGACAATATGTCAGATTTCAAAATTAAAAATAAAAAAATCAGTTTGTTCTTTAGAGAAATGGATTTCGGTGCAGAATTCTGGTGGAGCAGCACTATTAACTGATGCGTTTTTCAAAAATAAACATTTTTTTCCCATGATGGTATCCCTTTAAGGATTAGTCACGACCATTCAGCCGTCCACGAACAATGCCTAGTCACCTTAAATAAACGACTTCTTGCATTACCCATGTAGGTCTAATGCTGGTTTTAAAAAGAAAGCAGATTTCTATAGCCCTGACCCGGTGACACATGTATGACTTGCACAAGGAAAGCACAGGCAGGAAATAGAATGAGAAGAGATGAGGATTAAGAGAAGATTACAGGCAGCAATGAGCATGTGAATGATTTCCCCTTCTGTCATCATATTCACAAAGCAGGCAAATAGCTTGTTGATTTGTTGCAAAATGTTGTATTTTTGTAGAGAATCGGCACAGAAGGGGAAGTCTTAGTATTGCAGGGTTACAATTATCTGCCTTACCTTGGCTCCCGAGAATTCAATTATTTCTGCTTGCCTAGAACTCAATGAGAGCAGCTGCACAGCCTCTTGGGAAGCAAACGTGACAATTAACATTATGCTGCACGGTAATTTTATTTTAGTCTGTTCCCTTTATCGCTCTCCATCTCTGTTCCCCCAAATAACCGGTCGATTGTTGGTTTAAGTAAAATACAGTTTTTCCGCTGTGGCATAATTAGATATTTCTGGGCCCTAAGGTAAATTATTTTTCAGGCTCCAGAAATGTCTAAAATTTGACCTATTTTATTGAATTGTGTATGAATTAGGCCTCATGGGGCCCCTGCAGCTTTGCTTCCAGTTATGCCCCTGTATACAGTACAGGTATGGGACCTGTTATTCAGAATACTCAGGACCTGGGGCTTTCCAGATAACAGATCTTTCTATAATTTGGATCTTCATACCTTAAGTCTACTAGAAAATCATGTAAACATTAAATAAACCCAATAGGCTGGTTTTGCCTCCAATAAGGATTAATTATATCTTAGTTGGGATCAAGTACAAGCTACTGTTTTATTATTACACAGAAAATGGAAATCATTATTGGATTATTTGAATAAAATGAAGTCTGTGGGAGATGGCCTTTCTGTAATTTGGATCTTTCTGGATACCGGGTTTCCAGATACCTGTACATAGAATGAAAACACAGAAGAGCTATCATAGACCTGGAAGATCCCTGCTAAATGAGAAATAACATTCATTTTTCATTTTTAATACATTATTGTGTATTAGTAACTCATATTTACATAGTTACATAGTTAAATTGGGTTGAAAAAAAGACAAAGTCCATCAAGTTCAACCCCTCCAAATGAAAACCCAGCATCCATACATACACCCCTCCCTACTTTTAATTAAATTCTATACCATACCTATACTAACTATAGAGCTTAGTATCACAATAGCCTTTGATATTATGTCTGTCCAAAAAATCATCCAAGTCCCTCTTATAGTCATTAACTGAATCAGCATCACAACATCACCCGGCAGTGCATTCCCCAACCTCACTGTCCTGACTGAGAAGAACCCCCTACGTTGCTTCAAATGAAAGTTCTTTTCTTCTAGTCTAAAGGGGAGGCCTCTGGTACGGTGATCCTCTTTATGGGTAAAAAGGTCCCCTGCTATTTGTCTATAATGTCCTCTAATGTACTTGTAAAGTCTAATCATGTCCCCTCGCAAGCGCCTTTTTTCCAGAGAAAACAACCCCAACCTTGTCAGTCTCCCCTCATAATTTAACTCTTCCCTCCCTCTAACCAGTTTAGTTGCACTTAGTCTCTGCAGTCTCTCCAGCTCATTTATATCCCTCTTAAGGACTGGAGTCCAAAACTGCCCCCATACTCCAGATGAGGCCTCACCAGGGACCTATAAAGAGACATAATTATGTTTTCATCCCTTGAGTTAATGCCCTTTTTTATACAAGACAGAACTTTATTTGCTTTAGTAGCCACAGAATGACACTGCCCAGAATTAGACAACTTGTTATCTACAAAGACCCCTAGATCCTTCTCATTTAAGGAAACTCCCAACACACTGCCATTTATTTCTCCTATGCTACATTAAGGGGCATATTTATCAAGGGTCGAATTTCGAATTTGAAAAACTTAGAAAATCGAATTCAAAAAGACCAACCAAAATGAAGTCTTTTTTTTGGCCGAATAGGTCCATATTTGGCCAAAATCGAATCGAAGTAATGGCGCATACGATCGGATTCTAATGAAATTTTTTCCCCAAAAAAACTTTGATTTTTCAAAGTCCACCAATCGACTCCAAATAGGTTCTAAGAGGTCCCCCATAGGCTAAAACAGCAATTCGGCAGGTTTTAGACGGTAAATAGTCGGTCGCATTTTTAAAGAGACATTATATGATAAATTTCGATATTCACATTTTCAAATTCTTTTCAAATTGAATTAGGAGTATTCCCTAGTCGAAGTACACAAAAAATAGCTTGAAATTAAAATTTTTGGAATTTGAAAATTTACCGCGACCTTTGGTAAATCTGCCCCTAACAGTTACAGTTCCCTGGCCCCCTCCTTCTGCTGCTGTAAGCCCCTAGTGCTCTAGTCTGCTGATAGAGTCTCTGACTTTAGGGGGATCTGGTCCAAACTAACACAATGAGCTTAAGTGTTTACTTATGAGCATTGCAGATGTGCTCGAGGGAAAGGAAGGCCTTTCGGGCAGAGGATGGATGTGTTTGGCCCTAGAAGAATTATATTTAAAGAGGATATAAACCTTCCATATCAGTGTTACTCAACTACAATCCCCGCATTATTCTGCATATTATGAAGAGCTAAAGGAATTGTTCAGTTTAAAAATAAAAACTGGGTAAATAGATGTGCAAAATAAAAAATGTATCTAATATAGTTAGTTAGGCAAAAATGTAATGTATAATAAAGGCTGGAGTGACTGGATGTGTAACATAATAGCCTGAACACTACTTCCTGCTTTTCAGCTCTCTTGGTTTCCACTGATTGGTTACCAGGCAGTAACCAATCAGCAACTTGAGGGGAGGGCCACATGGGTCATAACTGTTACTTTTGAATCTGAGGATCAATTACAAACTCACTGAACAGTTATGTCCCATGTGGCCCCCCGTTTATACCGCTTATAACTGATGACATTAGAACTCACCGTTTACAAGGATAACATTTGGACTGGCCATATCTGGCCAGTCCTATGCTTAATTTTCATCTGATTCATTAAGAATTCTATTGCTTCATTATACATTTTACAAAGGTCTAAGTTTTACCTGCAACTTAACTTGCTGCTTTCAAAGTAAAACTCCCAAACTTGGCTGCCCTTTTATTAGACACCAGTGGGATCACCTGACTATAGCTGGGAAGGGTGGGAGCTACAACATGGAGCTGGTCACTGCTCCAGTATAACTATAACAAACAAGGGAAAGTTATGCTCACCACTAGTTTTTTTTAAAACATATATATATATATATATATATATATATATATATATATATATATATATATTTTTTCACAAAGTACCTGCACTCCTTCCTTATTAGTCAAGGTGGGTGCTTGGTCAGTCAGAGTATACAATGTTCAAAGTGGACCAGCACACCAAATCTTCAATCAGAAAAAGGTTTATTTCAACATCACTCACGTGTCCAACGTTTCGGCCCACATTAGGGACTAAGGCCCTAATGTGGGCCGAAACGTTGGACACGTGAGTGATGTTGAAATAAACCTTTTTCTGATTGAAGATTTGGTGTGCTGGTCCACTTTGAACATTGTATACTCTGACTATATCTATATCTATATATCTATATATATATACTGTATATATATATATTTGCGAAAAAGAGCGACACTCACAGGTTGTTTTCAGTGCAGATAAGTTGTGCTTTATTCCACTCAACGTTTCGATCCCTCACAGGGATCTTCGTCAGGAGTTACAAACAAACAGTGCTGGTGCAATCCACAGTTGCCTGGGTGCTGGTCAACACATTAGTATACAGTGGACAAACAAGCCGCACTCCAAGGACTTCATTTTGAAAAATAAAGGTGAAGTTTTATTCTCAACTTTCCGGCTCCTTTCGGCCCCAGTTAATGAGTCGAAACGTTGAGAATAAAACTTCACCTTTATTTTTCAAAATGAAGTCCTTGGAGTGCGGCTTGTTTGTTCACTGTATATATATATATATATATATATATATATATATATATATATATATATATATATATATATATATATATATATAGATTCCCACAATGAATGCGTAACTGTGATTGTATAAAGGGATATTTCTGCACAGCAGGTCTAAATAGCTCACTGTGGTCTTCCTCTTTATTTATTTATTTTTTTCAAGCTGAAGAACAGATTTTTTTTTTCATACAGTTGAGGGGCAGATGGTTCACAGTTTGGGCCCTTTTAGGCTTAGAGCATAATTTCATTGAAAGCTGGGGGGTCTTAATCAGATCATAAGATACTGTATCTGCTTTAAATCTGGGATTCACCACTCCAGAGGCATCAACTGGTTGCCAGTGAGAAATATACTGTATTCAGCTGTGGCTCTGTCAGTTTGTTATCTTTTCTTTGCACAGCATATAAGGAGAGTATGTCCTAGTTCAGTCTCACCTAATCAGTAGATAGAATTTATATTTGTTGTTCAGTTAGCAAACTGAAAGCAAAGTTCTGCTTGAATAATATGAGCTACAGGCATCTGCTTTATAACCTTAAATATCAGGACTGGATCATTATCTTGGAAATATTGGATTTCTTCTTCATTACACAAGGGGGGGAGGAATTACAGGTATGTAGTGATGGGCGAATTCCTCCCGTTTCACTTTGCCGAAAAATTTGCGAATTTCCCGCAAAATTCACAAAACTGCGAAAAATTTGCGAAAGTGAAATCGGAAAATTCACGCAAAAAATAGTAAAATTCTAAGGTTTTCACGAAAAAAACGTGAAATTTGAACGTTTTCACAAAAAAAACGAGCAATGTGAATGTTTTCACTATAAAATCGAGCAATTCTAACGTTTTCACTAAAATCTAGCAATTTGAATGCTTTCACTATGAAAATCTAGCAATTCGAACTCACGAAAAAATCAGAAATTGACGCCGGCGAATTTTCGTGGGAGAAATTTGCCGTGAATTCGTGCTAGGCAAATTTATTCGCCCATCACTACAGGTATGTCGATGTATAATGATGAAGGCAGGGTTGCATAGAGCTCATTACAAATAAAGGTTACATTTAAATTCAGGTATATTTCTGTATGTTACAGTTTATACCATTAAGAGCTGGACTGCTTTGTAAATTATATTCATTTTAAAAGGGAACTAAAGCTTAACTAAAGAATTAGCTGGAAATGTTGTTCATTATGTTTTGAGCTTCTGCACCAGCCCAAGGCAACCACAGCCCTTTAGCAGTAAAGATCTGTGTCTCCAAAGATGCCCCAGTAGCTCCCCATCTTCTTAGCATCAGCTTATATTACAGCCAGGGAAGCTCATTTTCTGCTGGATAATTAGTGATGAGCCCTAAGCTTAGCTTCTCAACAGCCAATCAGAGCCCACTGAGCATGTGAGTGTCACAGACACTTTCCAAGATGGTGACCCCCTGTGACAAGTTTGAAGTCCTGGATCATTGCTGCTATTGACAAGCTGAAACTTTAGGCTCCTGCAATAAGTTCACTATATAAAACATGGCATTTTTAGCCACATTCGTTTTTAGAGTTTAGTTCTTAGAATTTTTAGGGTTTAGAATGGTTTCCAACAGGGGGCTAATCTTGGGAACCGATGGCCCCCTTTGCCCCCACCCATGGGAGTGAGGGAATACAGGGTTATGGAAGATAGCTCATAGTACAAGTTGATCCAGGGACTGGTCCCATTGCCATTTTGGAGTCAGGAAGGAATTTTTCCCCCTCTGAGGCAAATTGGAGAGGCTTCAGATGGTTTTATTTTTTCAACTAGCAGTTAGGCAGATTAAAATAGAGTTAAAAGTGAACTAAACCCTTAATGGAAAAACCTTACCCCCCTACCCTACAAAGACCCCCCTCCCTGCTCCCCCCAGCGTAGTTGTTACCCCTGGTAGATGCCCCTAACTCTTTACTCATCCCTCAGTGCAGATTCAGGGCATTGGAGTTCACGGGCATATGCAAATTAGGGGCGGGGTGGAAATTGCGTGACTTTTTGTCAGAAAACAAGGAAGTAAAAAAATTTCCCCTTCCCACCCCTAATTTGCATATGCAAATTAGGGTTCGAATTCAGTTCGGGAATTCAGCCGATTCGGGGGTTCAGCCGCATCCAAAATAGTGGATTCGGTGCATCCCTACTTAAAAATACCAGGAGCAAATTTTGTGCCATTGGCAGAGCTCCCTTGCACTATAGGGGCGGGTGAAGTATGAAGACAATGGGGCTACTGTATACCATTCCACCCAATCAGATGCTTGCTTCAATTTTCTGACGTATACCAGATTGATCAAAATAAAAAACTGATTGGTTGCTAGGTGCAGCTAGTGAAATGTACAATACCATGGATGTTAGTAAGTCCCCACTGACTATACTGACTTTATTGTTATTCAGTAACGATTTCATACACTGCACCACATTTCAACTAAAAATGATATAAAATGAATTTAACATAAAAGTATCATCATTTATTTCAATGGCAGATTAACATATTCACGATTGAGAGAGAGTGATTGTATCTCATATGTAATTCTCAGTCAAAATCAATTTCCACTCGCCAGTAAAAAGAATATGTTCAGTATAAATGGATTAAAAAAAACAGAAACCTAATAATGAGTTTTTAATGGGCCTCAATGATATATGGTTTTTTTTTTATAAAGATCAAAAAAATAGCAATTGCTGATTAAAGTGAAATTTCAGCTATTTGCAAGTCGGTCTCTTCTATGAAAACGAGAGCTGAGTTAACCCTTTCCAAGAGAAATGGATTTGGGAGTATCGTTGCAAATCGTTAAAGGGATACTGTCATGGGAAAAAATTTTTTTTCAAAATGAATCAGTTAATAGTCCAGCAGAATTCTGCACTGAAATCCATTTCCCAAAAGAGCAAACAGATTTTTTTATATTCAATTTTGAAATCTGACATGGTGCTAGACATTTTGTCAATTTCCCAGCTGCCCCTGGTCATGTGACTCGTACCTGCACTTTAGGAGAGAAATGCTTTCTGACAGGCTGCTGTTTTTCCTTCTCAATGTAACTGAATGTGTCTCAGTGGGACCTGGATTTTACTATTGAGTGTTGTTCTTAGATCTACCAGGCAGCTGTTATCTTGTGTTAGGGAGCTGTTATCTGGTTACCTTCCCATTGTTCTTTTCTTTGGCTGCTGGGGGGGGAAAAGGGAGGGGGTGATATCACTCCAACTTGCAGTACAGCAGTAAAGAGTGATTGAAGTTTATCAGAGCACAAGTCACATGACTTGGGGCAGCTGGGTAATTGAAAATGTGTCTAGCCCCATTTCAGATTTCAAAATTGAATATAAAAAAATCTATTTGCTCTTTTGAGAAATGGATTTCAGTGCAGAATTCTGCTGGAGCAGCACTATTAACTGATTCATTTTGAAAAAAACATTTTTTCCCATGACAGTATCCCTTTAAGGAAGCTGATATCAACCTGCAACTGACAGAATAATAATAATAATAACAGATCATCAAGCGTTAAAGCATGCTAGGAGTAGTGATGAACGAATTTAATTGCCAGGCATGGTTTTGCAGCGAAATTGCAATGCGCAAACTCTTTCGCTCATAAGAAAAAACACTCGTTGACTTAAATGCATTTGGAGAAAGAAAGTCGCCTTAAGAAAAAATGCCCATTGACTTTAATGCATTAGGACAAAAAAAGTCACCATGAGAAAAAAACCCTATTTACTTTAATGCATTTGGAAAAAAAAGTTGCCATAAGAAAAAATGTCCAATGACTTTAATGCATTTGGAGTGAGAAAATTTTTTGCAAAATACCCATTGATTTCAATGCGTTTGGCGAAATTTTGCCATTTTGCTAATTTTTTTAACAGTTTTGCAAATGTTTTGGCGAAGTGAAATGGGACAGATTCGCACATCACTAGCTAGGAGTTATTGTCCAACAATGTCAGCGATGCATACTTACAAAAACATTGCCCCCAATTCTCCAGGACCAGTGGTCCACTTAATGCAAAAGGATCCTCCCAATAGGATTCATGTCTACTCTGTATACACCCGGCTCCTCTACTCTGTATACACCCGGCTCCCTGTTCTTGGTTCGTCAAGCCATTAGTATAGAAATTTTAAATATTATACATAACTTTGAATATCTAAAGTACCATATTCACCATTCTATGTTGGATTGAATTGTAACATTTGCAAGCCCCATAACTACACGGTAATCATAATCGATTATGCTATTGAACTAGTAAACCTTATAATCCATAAACCACTTGTATGGATTGGACTTTCTTCAGTTCAGGCCCCTACTGTAATGGATTCCATAATATATAAGAAGGTCATAGATATAAGGAAACATTGGAGTATCAGCCATAGTTCCAAAAAATACTCTGGACAACTTTCACCCAAAATATCACCTTAATTGATTTTCAACCAAGGCCTTCAGCTGTATCTAGACGAGCAAATGGCAAAATTCACCCTAAATCTTGAGGCTGACATTGAACCACTTCCTTAGAGGATCTTCTTGCACTAGTAATCAAAGGAAAGTTATTTTAGAACCACTTGTCGGATGAAAAAAATCATTTAACTTCTATATGTGAGGCCTATTGGTGAGGCCTCCCCTTGAGGATGTTGGCCATGTCAGGAAGACATGATATATCCAGTCAACCAGCCAATAAATGGGCAGCCCCATTGTTTTGGACCTGTATTGTGTCTATACCATGTCTATACCATTGCAGATATATATTTATATCATAGAATTGGCCTTAAAAAAACAGCAGCAGGAATAGAGGTTGCTGCCTGAAAGAGTTCGGGGGTTCTCTTTGAAAATGTTGCACAATTATAGTAAAGTCATGATTTATTCAACATTTTTATTTTATTTAATACAGTCACCATGCTAGAAAGCTAATTACCATCTTGTCCATAATGTAAAATGTAGCCAAGAGGAGCTTGGATGGCACTCATAAAAAGCATTATAAATGGGATTTATTGATCGGAGATGGGCAGATCGATGAGGAGACAACACAGAATGGCAGCTTTGCTGGTGACAATTCCATGGAGACGTCTCATGAGGTTTTTGTAGAATGTGAGACTTTCCCGCATACTGATGCGACTTTATACTCAGCGATAGCCTTGTTTCCATGGAAATGTTTCCCCAAAGGAAGCAAGAATAATATAGGAAAGAAAATAAAAACAAACAAGCGAGCAAATAATAGTTAACTCGGAGCACCCGTTGTCGGCTTTAAGGATACACTGAAATAATTGTGCCTTGTTTGTTCTACTGAATAGCCAGAAGTAATAGCACAGAATCATGGGTTCAAAGAGACTTGTGGGCAGATTCACTAACGGGCAAATTGTCGCCAGCGTCGGTTTCGCATATCTCGCACCACTTCGGCAGGTGCAAATGCGGTAGGACTACGCCAATTCACTAATATGCAAAGCTGGGCACCGAACGCTGGCGACTTTTCCATATCATTACTTCGACAGTGAGAACATTTCATAGCAAAGGTGTGTCTATCGAAAATTCACTTGTGATCTTGCTGTTCAATTAGCATAGAGCGGGTAATTTAAAGTTGTATGGACGTCTTTATTATAAATGTTGGTGCAAATGCCTGAAGTTACCACTTTTTATTGCACATGTCCAGGGAACCTTAATAAAGACAAGAGAGTTAATATAATGCCCTACACATGAGCCCACTGTAACATGAATGTTCCATATGTTATCAAATGTCTGGAGAAAACTGGTTACCCCCAAAAAAGTATATTAGGACTTTTGCAGGCAATTCCGCTTAAAAAAAGAATAGTTGAACTTTAATGCATTTTCGGCAGACCGAATATGATGTAAGTGACAGAATATTGAGGAAGATGTAGCTTCTTTTAGCACTTCGCCTGGTCTGAGGTGGCAAAGTGAAATCTGGCGAAAGAGGTAATATACAGTAAAATCCGCCCTTCAATGAATTTGCGTGACGACCTTTTGCCAGAGTGAAAAGTCACCTGGCGGTAGTGCTAACGAACGCTAGCGACGGTCTGTTTCGCTAGTGAATTGATGCCTGCACCTATTAATGAAGGTCTTATTTTTAATTCTTACCTCTGGTTGTGGAAATTTTAGGTGGGTCTATTGACAACTTATCAACAGACTTGGTTCCTGACTACCCTTTATTGTAATAAATAAATGTTTGATGTGTTTCACTGTGTTACCCAGAACACCATGGGGGTTCATTTATCAAAACCTTCTTTACCGCTCGGTTTTGGATTTATCTATTTTCCACATTGGAACGATTTCCACTTTAATTGATGATTAGCTGCTGTTGGTGGCAAGCACATTAGTTTCCCTAGTGTACAGAGATGTCATAGGTATTGGCGGACACCTGCTGTGACTGACAGGCAGCTCATTGGTATGCTAAGGTGACAGTTAATCATCTGCCTGTGGTAACAGGATGACAGCCAAACAGAGTAGGAGACATTCACTATTTTCACAGGTCCCACCTGATGTTAGGCTATGCCATACAGTTATGGAAAATCTTAGCTATGAGGAAAGACTGGCCAAGTTGGGGTTGTTAACGCTGGAGAAGAGACGCTTAAGGGGTGATATGATAACTGTATGTATGTATAAATATATAAAGGTATCATATCAGGGTCGGACTGGGGGGCCGCATTTTTGCGCACACGCTGTTTTGTGGCGACCACCCGTAAAAGGGAGGTCGTGGCAGGAAGAATTGTGCAAATCTGTGTGCAGATCTGGGCTGGAGGGGCCCACAAGAGCCGTTGGACCACCGGGTTTTTTCCTGGTGTCCCACCGGCCCAGTCCTGCCCCTGAATCATATAATAATCTCTCTAATACTTTATTTACCAGTTGGTCTTTCCAGCTGACACAAGGTCACCCATTCCGATTGGAAGAAAGGAGGTTCCGCCTAAAAATTCGGAAGGTGCTTTTTACAGTGAGAGCTGTGAAGATGTGGAATTCTCTCCCTGAATCAGTGGTACAGGCTGATACATTAGTGAGGGAATTAGGGATGCACCGAATCCAGGATTCGGTTCGGGATTCGGCCTTTTTCAGCAGGATTGGCCGAATCCTTCTGCCCGGCCGAACCGAATCCTAATTTGCATTTGCATATGCAAATTAGGGTCAGGGAGGAAAATTGCTTGACTTTTTGTCACGAAACAAGGAAGTAAAAAATGTTTTCCCCTTCCCACCCCTAATTTGCATATGCAAATTAGGATTCGGGTTCGGTATTCGGACGAATCTTTTACAAAGGATTCGGTGGTTCGGCCTAATCCAAAATAGTGGATTCGGTGCATCCCTAGAGGGAATACAGGGATATGGAAGATAGCTCATAGTACAAATTGATCCAGGGACTGGTCCCATTGCATCTTGGAGTCAGGAAGGAATTCCCCCCTCTGAGGCAAATTGGAGAGGCTTCAGATGGGGGTTTTGCCTTCCTCTGGATCAACTGGCAGTTAGGCAGGTTAAAATAGAGTTAAAAGGTTGAACTTGATGGACGTGTGTCTTTTTTCAACCTAACTTGCTATGTTACTTACTATTTTACTATGTTGGTGTATTGTTAAGTCTAGGGGGGTACATACAAAATGATCCAAATTCAATGTATAAGGTTGGCTATGGCTATTAGTTCTGTTTGTCCACCTACTGTACATATAAATGGCTAAATTGCACATATCTATCAGATCAACCTGTAAGTTATGAAGTAGGATCAGTTGGTGGTACTGTATCCCTGCACAGTAGGTATGGACATTTCCCTATATATGCTCCCAAATGGGAACACCAGATGTTGATTAGTTGAAACAATCAATTCAGTGGCTGCGGAATTACAGATAAAATAGTTCAGGTCAAACATCTGTACAAATAAGTCAAATCAACTGGACTTGCTTTGTTTTTCTTGAAGACGTTTCACCAGTCATCCGACTGGCTTTCTCAATTCAGGTCAAAAGTCGATCAAACCAGGTTTAGAGGTATAATTTCCAATGGGCTTTTGGCCACATTTCTAGTGTTGAATCAAAATATGCAGTTCTAATGTTCTAGGAGAGGGGTTTGAAAATTGTGGTGCTGGGGCAGTGGTGTGCGCAGGGGGGTGACATGCCCAAGGCTCTTAGTCTTTAGGGTGAGATTTCATCAGCATCTCCTTTGCTCTTTTAGGTAACCCAGAAAGCCCAGCTAGAAGGCCAGTTTGGATGTGAGCTGAGAGTTAAACACTTTACTAGATATTCCTGAAATGATTGATTTGTTGCGTGTACTGCAATGGTTTACTATTTCTGTAACCTTGTCTCGACTTAAGGGGGACCCTGAATATATGTTGGTTGCACCATTGTTCTAGAACAGTGATCCTCAACCAGTGACTCGTAAGCTCTCCAACCCCATGGATGTGTCAGGGGCCTATCGGCTCCCAGTGGAAAAGTACGGACCAAGGAGGAAGCCTCTGGTTAAAGTCCAAGTTTGTGGTAAACAGAAAGGGATCAGGAGTAAACTTTGTCAATTCCAGGCAATAGTTTAATAGGCAGGCAGAGAAGGAGCAAAGTCAAGGTTCAGGCAGGGTCTAAAACTCCAGGAATCAGGATACAAGGAATTTAGGAACACCCAGGAATGCAACCAACAAATCCTATAATCAGGCATTGAACCTGTGACCTTGGCGTCCTCTTATTATAAACTTTCACGCCAAGCGTGTGATGTCATCGCGCCGACGTCAAAGCCATCGGGTGCAGGAGCTTATTTGTGAATTCCTGGCTTGGAGGCAAGTTTTGGTTGCATTGAAATCAGGTGTACTGCCAAACAGAGCCGCCTGTAGGTTACCAGTTCACATAGGGGCTACCAATAGTCAATCACGGCTCTTATTTAGCACCCCAGGGACTTTTTTCATGCTTTGTTGCTCCCCAACTCTTTTTACAATTGAATGTGGCTCACAGGTAAGAAAGGTTGGGGACCCCTGCTCTAGAATCCTCTAGTAGCGCACAACCACGTATTTAGGAACGAACATCCAGAAAGTCAGTCTGAATAACAGTATGTACCCATTTCATCTACATTTTTATAGACAGTAACCATTTTTAATCCAAAGCCAACATTAATTGGAATACTGTTGTCATTTTAATGACATTTCTGTATTTTGACTTTTTTCTTTTTACAAAATCACTGCATATAAAATCCCTGTTGGGACTATTTTGGTTTTATTCAGAGTGAGATAATTATTTATGTTGGCACAGATTTCTGCATGTAGGCTTTTATTCTTGTTCTCTACATGATGCGAGAGGTAAAGACTGTTGTTGGATTCTACAAAGATATATTTTAGGAGACAGTTAGATTTGCAGCTTTACGTTTTAGGAAGCTGATGTGCCTGTCACTTTGGGGTTTTCATTTCTAAAGTTCACAGCATTGTCAGTCTATCAGAAAGAACCTCTCTGTGTGAACATTCTATAATATTCAGTCTCACGTGAAACCCACTTCATTCAGCAGACCCTGGTTACACGTTTTCTTAATTTTTAGGGATCTACCACCAAGGGAAGCTGTGTACTTACAATGATTATATGCCTGTCTGTTAGTTTTCTCAATTCTTGAATCCAGATCCCAGTCCTTGAGTGGTGGCAAGTAGCATTGGTGCACCAGGCAATACTTGGGATGGTGTCCTGACTGAATGCCTCCACTTCTCCACCACTGTTTGTTCACCCCTTGCCATTTTGGACTCCAGTCTGCCCACCAAACTCTTGTTCCCATTTCAGGGATTGTTGACTCCTGATGGCGCCTCTCCGTACCCGCCCAGTGCTTACCCACCCCAAACCAACCTGCCCCACTGCTATTTATGCAGAGAGTGCAATTGCACTGCCTGCACTAGAAGAACCAAATTTCCCTTTGCCAGGAGTGGCCCTGCCTGACCCCTTACATCTCACAGCCATTGCTCCCTCCCTTTTAACAGTCTCTCCAATTTTGCCTCATCCAATTGGAGAGCTCATGCCTTTTCTGTCTACACCCAGTGTTTTTCAAACTTTAAAACCAGCCAGGGGGTTTTAAACAGCCTCCAGTTCAAAACTGGACAGGTGGCCACCCCCACATTTGCACATTTAGGGGCCAATTCACAAAAGGTCGAAAAGTGAGTGTTATTTAGCATGCCTTAAAAATGGCATCACTTCTTATATTTTTAGAATTAACGATCGATTCACTAAAAGTTCACTTGTCTGACTTAAGAAGCGATTTTAGTTGATTTTCAGTGAATTGTGTCCGGTATTTTATAGTATGCTTTATTTTGTGCGTTATTTTAAGCCATTTGATATTGTCACCCGTGATTAGGGCAATCTATAGCACAGTGATCCCCAACCAGTAGCTCGTGAGCAACATGTTGCTCCCCAACCCCTTGGATGTTGCTCCCAGTGGCCTCAAAGCAGGTGCTTATTTTTGAATTCCAGGCTTGGAGGCAAGTTTTGATTGTATAAAAACCAGATGTACTGCCAAACAGAGTCTCCTGTAGGCTACCAGTCCACAAAGGGGCTACCAATAGTCAATCACATCCCATATTTGGAACCACCCAGGAACATTTTTGAGGTTTATGTTGCTCCCCAACTCTTTTTACATCTGAATGTTGCTCACGGGTTGAAAAGGTTGGGGATCCCTGCTATAGCACCTAAAACATTATGGGATGCCACTGACTGAGTAGAAGTCTCTTTTTTTAAAGTCTTTCCTTTTCCTGGGAAACTTGATAGAATTCCATGACACTTAACATAATGCATTCTGGACCTACCCAAGGCACCATGAAACTTTGTTAGTGGCTGTAGGTAAGGCTCCAGCTCCTCATGTATGGGGGGAATGTAATTAAAGTCACAAAGAGAAAAACAATTTGCACCAATAAGAATAAAAATCCACATCTCTCAATGTAATATTGTTCCTTAAACTATTATTGCATTGTGAATTTTAATTGTGCATTTCGAATTTTAATTGCGCACTCTTAAGAAGTTCTTGAAGTGTCGTAATCATTTGGAGCCAACATAACGACTTTTTCAGTAAGAAGTTTTATTACATTTAATGGGCATTGGCGCAAACTATAAAATTCATAAACGCTCTTCCACTGTCGGAAGTGGTCGCTAAACAGTTTCCGGGTTCGCAAAAGCTATATTAAATTGGCGCAAAGGCATAACTTTTCCCATTGCAAATAGTTTTTCTGTTATCGACTTTTATTACATTCCCCCGAAAGGCCTTTCATTTCTGCCCTACAGCTCCTCTCTACATCTTCCTATTAATCCATCTGATGTTGTTTCGTAACGCCTACTCCTGGGAGGTGTTAACGTGCACAGTAATTATCTTATGCTTTTATCGCTTAAAAGATGTTTGTGAATTATGCATTAGGATTAATTCTATTCTATAAGAATACTGACATGCGGTAAGTAGAATTAATGATTGCGATATGTCTATTAGCACATGCAAAAATACCTTAATGAATCGTTCCTTGAATAAACATGTTTTTTTTTAACGCCAAAAATTGTGCGTCAAGGAATAACGGCCTTTTGTGAATCGGCCCGTTATTCTGTTGTTTTTGCAGCATATTGGCTCCTTTCTAAATAGATAGGTGCAAGTATGCTAAGGACCACAATGAGGGACGATCCTGGGGCTACTGCTGCCTGAGGCAGTAGCCCCAATGCTGCCCTCTCTCTCGCCCCACATGTAAAACTGTAGCATTGGAGCAGGTCAAGGGGAGGCTGCATTGCTAGTGCAGACAGCACTCTTGCACTTTTGGCACTAACAACACCGAATTGCAATTATAAAAAATGGAAATTTGGCTCTTAAAATTTACTAGAGGTGGCTTTTTGCTCATTGCTGCCTGAGCAGCACTGCCTAATATTGCAGCATTAATGACTTACACATAATAGAGTCCTGCAGCGGGTCAGGTACCTCCGGTACCCTGGGCCTGTGGGTTGTGGGTAGAAGTTCCGGGTGCGGGTATAGACGCGGGTCGGCGGTTCTGCGTGTTTGCGGGTCTTCTCAATAATGATTTTTACTCATTTTTTCTGATCAGACCTACTTCCGATGAAGTCACTTCCGGTTTACAATGACAGCACTTCCTGTTTTACGCCTTTTTTTCTGATCACGCCTACTTCCAATGACGTCACTTCCGGTTCACAATGACAGGGACTTGCGGGTTGGGTAGTGGGTCGAAGCGGGTAAGAATGCGGGTTGCGGGTCCGGGTTGCGGATTGCAGGTTGCAGGTACGGGTCGGGTACAGGTTCCAAAAAATGGACCCGCGCACATACCACTTCCGCATCTGTACTCTGCAAATGTTGCAGAGAACAGCACAGTTAGGCAAAAGGGACTCATTTATGTAGGGGCATTTTACCCCCTACTTGTGCAATTTAAATTGTGCTAGGAAAGTGTGAGTGAATGTTATCACTGCCCGCTCCTCTTGTGCGCTGAGCTGTCGATGTAGGCAGAGCAAGATTTATATATGTCAGGTGACTGTGATCCAATATGGGAGCACATAGCTATGGGCCAAAGGGAAAATTTTACTGGGACACAGTACAAAATTTAGCATTTCATTGGAAGCAACTGAAAAGGATTCTGGGTCATCTGGGCCTGTATTAGTCTTGCATTTGCTTGCTGTATACTGCTGCCATCTCTTCATTTTAAGAAGGAAAATTCCATACCAAGCAAATATTTAATAACAGCAGCCTGTATAACTGAGCAGTGATTCCAAACAGATAGAGATATATATATATGTATAGTATATAATAAAATAAATATATTTGTTTCCATTTGTTATGGTCGCCGTGGAGATTTCGTGGAGCGGGTTTAAGGGTTGCTAAGCAAAGACAGTGTTTATAAAGGAATCACATGTATTTTCGGTGTGTGCGAAAACAAAAAAGAAGAGGACTCAGCTCAGCTAAATGAAGGATTCCCAGAAATGATCTGTCATCAAAAAGATCTTGGGCTAGAAGTGCAAGTCATAAAGCTTTCTCTTGGTCGGAAGGAAGCCAGAAGCTCAGTGTAAAGTGTTCTTACTGTAGATTTATTGGCTTTGTGTTTGTGCGGGTATATTTGGGTGTTGCTCAGCTAAGGCTTCTGCTCCATTTTATTCAGCTCATGGATAAAAATTGTATCTTGTGTTTGTTTCGGCTTTTCCAACAAACAAGGAGATCCTTGAAGGGAAAACTATACCCAGCGAAAATTGCAGTTCAGTATAAAATATATCACCTACCACGGCTCATTGGTAAAACAATGTTTTATATAAATAACGACTTTTCATTAAAAATATATATGTTTCCTGATAGCATGTGCCATTGGACAATCCCATAATGAGACTCTTAGACTGCCCATCTGGCAAATATGAGGCACTGAGCCAGGCCCGGACTGGCAATCTGTGGGTTCTGGCTAGGGTTGCCACCTGGCCGGTATTTTGGCAGCCTGGTCGGTAAAAATGATGGTTGATTCCAATGTTATTAATAGGGAATAAAGATAAATATATAGGAAGGTCAGTGATCCCAATGTTATTAATAGGGAATAAAGATAAATATATAGGAAGGTCAGTGATCCCAATGTTATTAATAGGGAATAAAGATAAATATATAGGAAGGTCAGTGATCCCAATGTTATTAATAGGGAATAAAGATAAATATATAGGAAGGTCAGTGATCCCAATGTTATTAATAGGGAATAAAGATAAATATATAGGAAGGCCAGAGATATGATCCCAATGTTATTAATAGGGAATAAAGATAAATATATAGGAAGGTCAGTGATCCCAATGTTATTAATAGGGAATAAAGATAAATATATAGGAAGGTCAGTGATATGATCCCAATGTTATTAATAGGGAATAAAGATAAATATATAGGAAGGCGGTATTTTTTTCCAGAAAAGGTGGCAACCCTAGTTCTGGCAAATGCCAGAGGGGCTGCTATAAGGTGCCATACAAAGTCAATATTTAGTGGGCTGGTGTGGGGCTGTTTGGGCCTCTGTGTGGGCTGATTGGGCCTATGTGTACCTGAAATGCCAGGGCCTATTTTAATTCTCAGTCCGGACCTGCACTGAGCCCACACACAAAGGGGCAAATTCACTAATATGCGAAGTTGCGCCAGGCGCAGCTTCGCCGCACTTCGCCAGGCGAATTTTCGCCAGCGCTCTGCAAATTCACTAAAATCCGAAGTTGCGCTCAGGGGTAGCGTAAGTTTGCGAAGTTGCGCTAGCGTTGATTCGCTATGTAAAGCGAAGTTACGCTAGCGAAGGCTAATTTGCATACGGCGCGAAATTCAAATTTCAATGGAGGAATACGTATCTGCACTACAAATGCCAAGAAAACCTTCAAATCTGCAAATAAAAATTTTATTTTGCCCTACACATGTGCCCACTGTATAGGTAAGTTGCCATGAGTCAGGAAATGTAGGGGGGAAGGAGGGGAGCCCCAAAAATGTTTTCGATCTTTTTCAGCCTATCAGCCATCATGTAGAAAACACGCCAGCGTTTTTTGGGACTTAGAAAAAATTTTGACTTTTTTGGAAACAATCCCTAACTACTCTATTGCGCTTCGCCAGGTCTGAGGTGGCGAAGGAAGTCTAGAGTAAAAGGTAGCGTTCAGTACACTGCGCAAGTTAGTGAATTTGCGTAGTTTCGTCGCTAGCGAAAATTCGCCAGGCGTAAGGGTGCGAAGTAACACTAGCGAAACTTAGTGAATTTGCGCAGTAGCGAAAATGCCAAACGCTAGCGAATTAACGCTAGCGTTCGGCGCTTCGGCGCTTAGTGAATTTGCCCCAAAGTGTGTCTTTACACTCATACTACTTCCTGTTACAAAATCTGTATTATTTCCTGTCAGGTGATCAGTGAGTGACACATAGACCATGACAAAATGGTGGCTCAAAGGGTCAGATGTAAAAGGGCAACACATACTGATACGGAATGTATATGCCAGTTTGATAGGTCATTTATTATACACTGTAGATTATTTGTTGGTTAAAGGGCTGGTTCACCTTTAAAGGAGAACTAAAACTTAACTAAAGAAGTAGCTAGAAATGTTGTACATTATGTTTTGTGCTTGTGTACCAGCCCAAGGCAACCACAGCCCTTTAGCAGTAAAGATCTGTGTCTCCAAAGATGCCCCAGTAGCTCCCCATCTTCTTTTCTGCTGATTCACTGCACATGCTCTGTGCTGCTGTCACTTACTGAGCTTAGGGACCCACTCACAATATACAGTACACATAGAATAGAAATGTCACAATATAAGGCTGATTAGTAATTAATACAGATAATTACTACATGGCAGCTTATATTACAGGGGAAGCTCATTTTCTGCTGGATAATTAGTGACGAGCCCTAAGCTTAGCTTCTCAACAGCCAATCAGAGCCCACTGAGCATGTGAGTGTCACAGACACTTTCCAAGATGGTGACCCCCTGTGACAGGTTTGAAGTCCTGGATCATTGCTGCTATTGACAAGCTGAAACTTTAGGCTGGAGCAATTTGTTTAATATATAAAAAAGACATTTTTAGCCATATTCATTTTTAGGGTTTAGTTCTCCTTTAACTTCCCTTTACCCGTATTGCATTCATGTTCGCAGGTACATTCAGACTAATTAGTGAGCAGCCCAACAAGATGGTTACTGGGAGCAGAAAAATATCTCGTATCCTAGCACTGAATATGAAGTGAATGAATGTCTCGACATAAAACGAGGTTTAGGTAAGCCTAGATAAAGCAAAGAGAGTTAAACCAGTAATTAAATCAATCTTCCATAGCCTTCTGAATGCCAAAGTCATAATTATATTCCAGAATGTGTTGCTTCACCTTTTATGACTAATTGGCAAATCCGATTAAAGTGGCAGAGATGCGAGTGCTCTCCCTATCAGCTCTGTTGCCAAGAGGGACTTCCTGACTTGGCAACGGTTGCCGCAACATCTCATTTAAAGTTTTTTTTTTTTTTTTTTATGTTGTGCTGCACGTTATAATGAGCTAGGGCCGTTTTCACATAAAAATTCTGTGCCGGCGACAGATGTCTGATTATCCCTTTCCAACAGCAACTGCAAATTAGTGCAGTGAAAGACACGGAGATGAATCAATTATGAGGATTAACATGTATATTTTTAAAAAATGGACCTGTAAAATCAGGTCTAGAATAGACTGAAGATCAAGGATAAAAACCCTATATTTGAATAATTGTCAGGTTTTATCAATAATGATCATATAAACCCTATAATATTATAGAACAGCACAAAGGAGCATTGTTTTCTACACAGAGCATTTCGGGGCATATTTTACCAACCGAAAATAAGTCAAAGTTTTTTTTTTTGATCGAATAGGTCCGTATTCGGCCAAATTCAAATCATACGAATCCAATTAATAACGTATTCGATCGTATTTGAGGTTTTAGATGGCGAATGGTCGAATTCGATTTTTTAAAGAGACAGTACACAATAAATTTCAAAATTCGAATTTTTAATTTTTTTCAAATGCGAATCGAATTTTGACTATTCCCTAGTCGAAGTACACAAAAAACTAAATTTGAATTTCTTTTTCATTCGAAAATTCACCTCAACCTTTGATAAATCTGCCCCTTCATGTTAATAATACTATTTATTAATAATATTTCAGTTTTCACTTTAAACATTTCTGAGCCAGTCGGGTACCATTTTGCCATGACCTAATCACTATAGGCCTAAGATGTCGGTATCAGTTCTCAATAAGTAATTGAGAAATAAACATTGGCATTTTCAGTGTGTTTGTTGAATTTAAAGGGTAAGTCAACCCCCAAAAAAGAAAACATAATTCTAAGCAACTTTGCAATATACATTCATTATACATTTTCAGTGCTTTAAAGTTATTTGTAAAAACAATTGATATTGAAAGCAGCATTGGCTTAAAGGATAAGTAAACCTTTAAAATAAGTGAATGTTAAATTTATGAGAGTGCTATTCTAAGCAATTTTGTAATTTACATTCATTATTTATTTATTTTTTTATTCCAATATATTAAGGGATACATGTGCTGTTAATATGAATGAATTTTGTTTTGCCACCTGCTGGTCAGTTTCTGACTCATTTATTAAACTCATTTTTAAACTTCCCATGCACCAAGCCCCATTGCTGAAAATTTGCACGAATAAAGGGCAGTGGGCCTAGGGGCGCCCATTATGTAAATCCGGCCCTGGAAAGAGGCTGCTCTGATGTTCTTCTGCTTAGGAAAACAATTAGAACCCTTTCTCAAAACTTTCCTACGGAGAAAAAGATCAAAGCAGCCTCTTATCTTCTCCTGACAACTTCCTTGACTACTTGGTGGTCAGACTGGTCAGAAACTGACCAGCAGGTGGCGCTGTTGGAACAAAATTCATTCATATTAACAGCACATGTATCCCTTAATATCTTGGAATAAAAAGAAAATAAATAATAAATGTAAATTACAAAATTGCTTGGAATAACGCTCTCATCAATTTTATATTAAGGGTCGTCACTAATTATCCAGCAGAAAATGAGGTTGGCCTATAATATAAGCTGATGCTACAGGGCTGATTATTAAATTCTGATGCTAATTGCACTGGTTTCTGTGCTGCCATGTAGTAATTATGTGTATTAATTACTAATCAGCCTTATATTGTGACATTTCTATTCTATGTGTACTGTATATTGTGAGTGGGTCCCTAAGCTCAGTAAGTGACGGCAGCACAGAGCATGTGCAGTGAATCAGCAGAAAAGAAGATGGGGAGCTACTGGGGCATCTTTGGAGACACCGATCTTTACTGCTAAAAGGCTGTGGTTGCCTTGGGCTGGTACAGAAGCACAAAACATAATGTACAACATTTCTACCTACTTCTTTAGTTCTCCGAATTTAACTCCCAGTTGTTACTTTTTGAACAGTGTTCTTGGTTCCCCCAGCCAAGACAGGCCTGTTAATCAGCTGCCTTGTCTTTGTATCAACAGTCTTAGACATCAGTGAAGAGAATAGAAAGGGACAGGCAAACCCTGATTTTAATAGCAATACGAATAACTTAAAAACCATAGAAAATGTGTAATGAATGTATGTTGCAAAGTTGCTTAGAATAATGTTTTCTTTTATTAGGCAAATTTTTAGGCAGACTTGCCCTTTAAAACCTAAAACAGAACTACTGAATATGACACTTCACAGAACAGTATAACAAACTGAACCTTGGCATAGAGAAATGTTTGCTTGCCTTTATCATTGCTCTTTCTCATATAGGAATGGATGTGTAGTGAAGAAACAGATGTAACCTTGAGAGAAGAACTTCCAGCTTCTTTAACTGGATATTTGGATCTAGTGTCACCCCCCTACCTGACGATGGAGCACTTAACCAACTAAGCATCTCCTCTGGGAGCATAAAAGGCACAATTATTAGTTGGATAAGAGGACCCCACTCATGCTTTGTCTTGCTGGATATCTTGTTTGTGATTGGACAAACTGATGCGGCAGCTATGCCTCTATCTCATCCCATTATCCAAGTCCTAGAATTTTGGAATATATACACAGTGTAAATTGTACTCCTTATGGTATTAGGCATCATCAATGATTATCATTACAGAGTTATACAACAAACCAAGTTGTATTATAAGGGATAATGTACCCCCTACTGTAAATGATAAGGATATTCGAGGTCACTGAGGGGTTCTGTGACCATATAAAGGCACAAGGCTGCAGGCTGAGTTATACAGGGAACTCTGAGTATCACTCATGTATTATAAGGGATAATGTACCCCCTACTGTAAATGATAAGGATATTAGAGGTCACTGAGGGGTTCTGTGACCATATAAAGGCACAAGGCTGCAGGCTGAGTTATACAGGGAACTCTGAGTATCACTCATGTATTATAAGGGATAATGTACCCTCTACTGTAAATGATAAGGATATTAGAAGTCACTGAGGGGTTGTTCTGTGACCATATAAAGGCACAAGGCTGCAGGCTGAGTTATACAGGGAACTCTTGAGTATCACTCATGTATTATAAGGGATAATGTACCCCCTACTGTAAATGATAAGGATATTAGAAGTCACTGAGGGGTTCTGTGACCATATAAAGGCACAAGGCTGCAGGCTGAGTTATACAGGGAACTCTGAGTATCACTCATGTATTATAAGGGATAATGTACCCCCTACTGTAAATGATAAGGATATTAGAATTCACTGAGGGGTTCTGTGACCATATAAAGGCACAAGGCTACAGGCTGAGTTATACAGGGAACTCTGAGTATCACTCATGTATTATAAGGGATAATGTACCCCCCTACTGTAAATGATAAGGATATTAGAAGTCACTGAGGGGCTGTTCTGTGACCATATAAAGGTACAAGACTGCAGGCTGAGTTATACAGGGAACTCTGAGTATCACTCATGTATTAGAAGGGGTAATGTACCCCCCTACTGTAAATGATAAGGATATTAGAAGTATCACTCATGTATTATAAGGGATAATGTACCCCCTACTGTAAATGATAAGGATATTAGAAGTCACTGAGGGGTTGTTCTGTGACCATATAAAGGCACAATGCTGCAGGCTGAGTTATACAGGGAACTCTGAGTATCACTCATGTATTATAAGGGGTAATAATACTGTAAAGGGGTAATGTACCCCCTACTGTAAATGATAAGGATATTAGAAGTCACTGAGGGGTTGTTCTGTGACCATATAAAGGCACAAGGCTGCAGGCTGAGTTATACAAGGAACTCAGAGTATCACTCATGTATTATAAGGGATAATGTACCCCCTACTGTAAATGATAAGGATATTAGAAGTCACTGAGGGGTTGTTCTGTGACCATATAAAGGCACAAGGCTGCAGGCTGAGTTATACAGGGAACTCTGAGTATCACTCATGTATTATAAGGGATAATGTACCCCCTACTGTAAATGATAAGGATATTAGAAGTCACTGAGGGGTTATGTGACCATATAAAGACACAAGGCTGCAGGCTGAGTTATACAGGGAATTCTGAGTATCACTCATGTATTATAAGGGGTAATGTACCCTGAATTTTAAAGGTCAGAAAACTTGGAGTATCACTCATGTATTAGAAGGGCTAATGTATTCCCCCTAGGTTAAATGATAAGGATATTAGAAGCCACTGAGGAGATATGGGACCATAAAAAGGCACAAGATTACAGGCTGACTTGTACAGGTCAGGGAATTGTGAGTATATCTCAGATATTATATAACCAAATACATGTACAGTACATACACAACATGCACATGGCTTTTTGAAACAGATATCTGTGATACATATGTAGTTGAGCTGTGTACACTTGTCTCTCCTCTGTATTGTTTCTGTGTAAGGAGGGGGAGGAGCCCTACCCTCTGTGAGCTGACAGGAAGGAAGTGGGAGAAAGAAGGGGCTGCTGGGAAATAGAATCAGCAGAGTACAGTGCAGTACAGTGTACTTACTCCCAGAGTTTGTGTGTGGAAAACTTAGTGGGGAACCCCAGTGGCAGAAAAGTGCGCTCTCTTTAGGGTGCGGAAGGAAAGGGGGTCCTTGTCAGGGCTCTGAAGAACAAAGCGTGCTCTTCTCAGGGCACAGAAAACCAAAGGGAGGACTTTGAAGCAACTGCCACATAAGTGGGGATTCCCTTCAGCAGCTCAGAGATCACCAGCTGTGTTATTTGAGTGAAGTTGCTCCTGACTGACAGGCTGCCTGTATCATTGTAATTTAAAGGAATAGTGTCCTGCCGTTCCACTGTGTCTGTGTATTGCGCATCAGAGAAGTTCCCAGGGAGGGTTATTACAGTTCAGCCTGTCCTGACTTAGGTGGAGGCACGCCATATTAAAGTGAACCTGCTCTCCCATATAGCACAGGACTCCTGTAGCGCCACACGCAACTAAATGCGTATTAGATCTCATGCAGTAGCAGAAGAGGGATATACATGTCTGGCAGAACTCAGCTGAGACAAAGGTGCTTGATGCCTCTTTATCAAAGTATCAGTGTTCCCTCATGAGGCTTGATAAAAGAAATCTGAAAGTGTTGAATCAGTAAGGCTTCCTATGGCTTTATAATTTATGCACTCGCAGCCAACGTGCATAATTGATGCTATTATACAGAAAGCTCTTTTTTTATTTTTACATAGATCGGATATTTATATTGTAGTGTCAACTGTCAAACATCTATTCATCTCAGCTTGCTAACCGGCCTCCTCCAATATTTATGAGACACTAAATTCACTAAAGCGCAAAGCGGCTAATGCTAGCGCAAATTCGTCAGTGTGACGTCATTTCGTTACTTCGCCATATACCATTGTACTTTAACTTGGCGCCGTATGCAAACTAGGCATCACTAGCATAACTTTGCTTTGCTTGAGGAATTAACGCTAGCGCAACTTCGCCACCTTTCGCCTCCCTGAGCGCAACTTCGGATTCGCCTGGCTAAGTGCGACGAAGGCTGCGCTAGCGCAACTCCGCAGGTTAGTGAGTTTGCCCCAAGCATCTCTACAGAACCACTTCTTTCTAGGAACTGCAGCCTTCAATACACACAGTACAGGAATCATTCAGTAGGTTCATACCCGACAGACCTTCCACTAAATACAAACTACGAATTCCCCCTTCCTGACTCCAAGATGGCAATCGTACCAGCCCCTGGATCAACTGGTACTATGAGCTATCTCCCATATCCCTGTATTCCCTCACTTGCTAAACACCATCCAACCCCTTCTTGTACCTATCTAATGTATCAGCCATGATGTATCAGCCACACTGCTCCTCAAATAAAGGCATGGATGCAAGTAGGTAGCTTGCAGCTCCTAACTGGGATACCACTATGCCACTGGGCATGGACTACCCCAAGATAATATTTTTCAGAATACTGTTATTGCCAAAACAATGCTTGGTAATGCAGTTAGGTATTTGTTAGGGTTGCGTCTGGCATATCTAGATGCTTTCCATTCTAAAATATTCCTCAACTGCATGACTGACCAAGAACTACTGAGACCTCATATATATATATATATATATATATATATATATATATATATATATATATATATATATATATATATATATATATAGATATATATATATGTATATATATACAGTGCTGGAAATAGTTGGCTCCACTGTAGGAAGGTCAGTGCTCAGTATTTATCTTAAATTGTATCTGCAGCTGACAGAGTCTTAAACTATGCCCTGCATGTATATATATATCTCTCTTTTTTTTTTTTTTTTTTTTACAATGCAGCTGCAGGCATTGCGAAAGGGATACATGATGCTACCAGTTAAAAATCATACAATAAAGTAAAAGAAAAACCTTTTCAAATACTTATTAGCAACAATAAGGAGTTTTTTTTATGCAACACTGCTTGATTGTTGGAATGAAATGTGAATTAAAACTACTACTACTAGTAGTTTTCAGCCATCATTCACAGTTTGTGCACCTTAATTTTGATATAGAACATTATCAAGGACCATTAAAGAACATTCAACCTTTTATTTGTAAACCCCTTGGCCATACCTTTAGGGTAATTGCCCTACTAAAACAGAGTATGCTCAAGATTCTCTTTTTTTTCAACTAGTATTTCCCTATGTTTTGCATTCTCCATTATTCCTTCTGTCATCAAGTGATGTTTGTGTTTGGGGAGTCTGAATTAAAGGCATTCTCTATACAAATAAATTGTTGGTACCCAGGGGCAATTTCATATACCCCAGAACACATGGCAGGATTTATATGTTGTGGTAATTCCACAAATACATACAACACATGGCATGATAAATTGAGTGCCAGTTTAATGCATAATACCCCAGGACACATAACAAAAACGGTGGCAGTTCCATGTACAATATACCCCATATTACATGGTAGGATGAATATAGGGCCAACTGCATGTATAATGCCCCAGAACACACAGAAGGATAAATACAGAGCTAGTTCAATGTACAGTATTATACCCCTAGGAAACAAGAATACATACGCACGGCGCCATACAAGTCTATGGGCGTAATTTTTTCGGGGAAACGAGGCGAAAAAATTCACCCATCCCTACGCTTCATTGCACCTTATTTAAAGCTTTAGAAGTGATTAGAGCTAAGTTAGGGTCAAATGTTAAAATGGGTCAAATGTGTGCCATTGCCCTTAATTCATATGTTGGATGAGTGTCTGACCCATCGCCCATCATATATTGGAGGAATTTCTGACCCATCACCCCTCATATATTGGAGGAGTGTCTGACCCATCACCCATCATATATTGGAGGAATGTCTGACCCATCACCCATCATATATTGGAGTGATGTCTGACCCATCACCCATCATATTTGGAGGAGAGTCTGACACATCACCCATCATATATTGGAGGAGTGTCTGACCCATCACCCATCATATATTGGAGGAGTGTCTGACCCATCAACCATCATATATTGGAGGAATGTCTGACCCATCACCCATCATATATTGGAGGAGAGTCTGACACATCACCCATCATATATTGGAGGAGTGTCTGACCCATCACCCATCATATATTGGAGGAGTGTCTGACCCATCATATATTGGAGGAGTGTCTGACCCATCACCCCTCATATATTGGAAGAGTGTCTTACCCATCACCCATCATATATTGGAGGAATGTCTGACCCATCACCCCTCATATATTGGAGGAATGTCTGACCCATCACCCATCATATATTGGAGGAGTGTCTGACCCATCACCCATCATATATTGTAAGAATGTCTGACCCATCACCCATCATATATTGGAGGAGAGTCTGACGCATCACCCATCATATATTGGAGGAGTGTCTGACCCATCACCTATCATATATTGGAGGAGTATCTGACCCATCACCCCTCATATATTGGAGGAGTGTCTGATCCATCACCCATCATATATTGGAGGAATGTCTGACCCATCACCCCTCATATATTGGAGGAGTATCTGACCCATTACTCATTATATATTGGAGGAGAGTCTGACCGATCACTCATCATATATTGGAGGAGTGTCTGAGCCATCACCCATCATATATTGGAAGAGTCACAAATAGTAGATATATACACGGTGGAGAGTATAGCTGGTCCTATAGCTGTCTCACTGGTGCTCCGTCCCGGCACCAAAATTTAGTAATATAATTTCACGAGAGTTGAGAACAGACAGGACGCTGAAGCAGAGTTACTGCTGGTGTGCAAATTTATTATCCGTGTGGACAATAAATTTGCACACCAGCAGTAACTCTGCTTCAGCGTCCTCTCTGTTCTCAACTCTCGTGAAATTATATTGGAGGAGTGTTTGACCAATCACCCGTCAAATATTGTAGGAGTGTCTGACCCATCATATATTGGAGGAGTGTCTGACCAATCACCCATCATATATTGGAGGAGTGTTTGACCCATCACCCCTCATATATTGGAGGAGTGTCTTACCCATCACCCAGCATATACTGGACGAATGTCTGACCCATCACCTCATATATATTGGAGGAGTGCCTGACCCATCACTCATCATATATTGGAGGAGAGTCTGACCCATCACCCATCATTTATTGGAGGAGTGTCTGACCCATCACCCATCAAATATTGTAGGAGTGTCTGACCCATCTGTCCTGGGTCAGAACTGTCCTGTGTAAAAACAACTGTGTTCATAGTTTGTAGAAAGCTATATAAAGGAATCCCAGAATAAGGCGAGACAAATAGAATTCATGCATTCCAAGGATACAGGTACTTGTGGCCCAGGGTTATCTGGGGAAGCCTGCTGGAGTGTGATTTATGAGCTACATTTGTGTTGTCTCTGCCCTGCTGCTTACAAGTTAGTGATTTATGCCTGTGTTTATAATAGCTCTGTATTCACTGGCCCCTGGGGGTCTAGTATGACAGTGCCGGGAGACACTCCTGCAGTGTATGAACATGAAAAAGCTTTTTATCTACTGAAAGGCAGGTGATCAGTAGTAACTCTACAACTTGGCAGGTTTTAATCAGATGTTTCTATTCTTTGTGTTTTCTGGAAGTACAGTCGAATCTGGTTGAATTTTTGTGCTCTTAAACTGGTCACATAGGGACAGATTTAGATTGTTATTTTGTAGTAAGTATGTAGCAAACGATAACCACAGCATATTCCAACGTAGTAGCAAACATTAAAGGAGAACTAAAGCCTAGCTAAAGAAGTAGGATAGAAATGTTGCACATCATGTTTTGGGCTTTTGTACCAGCCCAAGGCAACCACAGCCCTTTAGCGGTAAAGATCTGTGTCTCCAAAGATGCCCCAGTAGCTCCCCATCTTCTTTTCTGCTGATTCACTGCACATACTCTGTGCTGCTGTCACTTATTGAGCTTAGGGACCCACTCACAATATACAGTACACATAGAATAGAAATGTCACAATATAAGGCTGATTAGTAATTAATACAGATAATTACTACATGGCAGCACAGAAACCAGTGCAATTAGCATCAGAATTTAATAATCAGCAAACCTGTAGCATCAGCTTATATTACAGCCAGGGAAGCTCATTTTCTGCTGGATAATTAGTGACGAGCCCTAAGCTTAGCTTCTCAACAGCCAATCAGAGCCCACTGAGCATGTGAGTGTCACAGACACTTTCCAAGATGGTGACCCCCTGTGACAAGTTTGAAGTCCTGGATCATTGCTGCTATTGACAAGCTGAAACTTCAGGCTGGTGCAATAAGTTCAGTATATAAAATATGGCATTTTAAGCTATATACATTGTTAGGGGTTAGTTCTCCTTTAAGGCACTGGTTTCCAAACTGTGGTGCTTGAAGCAGCTATGATGGGGTTCAGCTAAACATCATTTAGGGTGAATATGATGGAGAATGGTTCTTTGATCTCATTTGACACCAGAAAGCCCAGCTTGAAGGTCAGTTAAAGTGAGATTTAAGGTGAAATATATTTGCTCCCCTAGATATTCTTGAAATTATGACTAAATACACCAATATTTTCCTATCACTGTGTTTATTTTATAAACTATGGTGGTTATGATAAATTAAAACCAGTGGCACAAAGAGATATTACTGTGCCCCACAGCAAATAATTTTTCAGGCCCCCAAAATGTTTAGAGGTTGGCCTCATGGGGCCCCTATACCTTCTAGGCCCCCCTGCAGCTACAGGGTTTGTCTCCACTGTAGTTATTCCCCTGATAAAAACTGTCCAATAAAACCTCTTATCTATAGAGAATTCTGTCTTCCCTGGATCCCCCAAGCATGCTGTTTTTGTTTTGCTAACGTGGGGCACTAACCACCAGCGGCTTTAGCTGAATTACATTTTATATTGTTTAGTAATGAAGAATAGAGCATCACATGCGGGACTGGTAAGTAGGGATTCACCGAGTCCAGGATTCGGCCTTTTTCAGCAGGATTCAGATTCGGCCGAATCCTTCTGCCCGGCCGAACCGAATCGAATCTTAATGCGGCGAGGGGAATTTCATGGCTTTTTGTTGCAAAACAAGGAAGTAAAAAATGTTTTCCCCTTCCCACCCTTAATTTGTATCTGCAAATTAGGATTCGGTTCGGTATTCGGCCAAATCTTTTGCGAAGGATTCAGGGGTTCGAATACAAAATAGTGGATTCGGTGCATCCCTACTGGTAGGCCTCGAAAGTTCCAAATTTGGAAAAAGTCATCATAATCAACCATCGGCATATTGTGTTAAATCCAATATTAGGCAACCATATATCAAAAAAGGCAAGTTTATTCGGAGCCCATTACCATGTAAATCTAAACTCATAACAGGGGATTCCCCATCCGTACTAACCAATCATAATGGCATATTTTAATGAATGTCGGCCAATTCTCTGTAGTTAAATTACCATATATACTCGAGTATAAGCCGAGTTTTTCAGCATCCAAAATGTGCTGAAAAAGTCCACCTCGGCTTATACTCGGGTCAGCGGGCAGTAGCTGAGATTGCAGTCACTTTTAATCATTCCTATACCAACAGTTCACTTGGGGAGAGACTGCAATATCACACAGCGCCCTCTGTTGGTTATATGAAAGAATAACAGTGCGCCCTCTGTTGGTTATTTGAAAGAATAACAGTGACTGCAATATCACACAGCGCCATCTGTTGGTTATATTAAAGAATAACAGTGCGCCCTCTGTTGGTTATATGAAAGAATAACAGTGACTGCAATATCACACAGCGCCCTCTGTTGGTTATATGAAAGATTAACAGTGACTGCAATATCACACAGCGCCCTCTGTTGGTTATATGAAAGAATAACAGTGACTGCAATATCACACAGCGCCCTCTGTTGGTTATATGAAAGATTAACAGTGACTGCAATATCACACAGCGCCCTCTGTTGGTTATATGAAAGAATAACAGTGACTGCAATATCACACAGTGCCCTCTGTTGGTTATATGAAAGAATAACAGTGACTGCAATATCACACAGCGCCCTCTGTTGGTTATATTAAAGAATAACAGTGACTGCAATATCACACAGCGCCCTCTATTGGTTATATGAAGGATTAACAGTGATGGCAATATCACACAGCGCCCTCTGCACATGGTAGTGGGACAGTGCGACAATGCACACAGTAATCCATTTGGCAATTCTCTGTCACCATCAACTTTGCAAAGAAGTCCGGTTGATCGCTGGGGGGGTTGCTTTGGCAGAATGTGCGCTGCTGGGAGACCGGGCTGTAGTTGTGTCTAGGCTTATACTAGAGTCAATAAGTTTTCCCAGTTTTCGTAGGTAAAATTAGGTACCTCGGCTTATACTCGGGTCGGCTTATACTCGAGTATATACGATATGTTGCTGATGTTTGTGTATGGGTATAACACCATAAGCTGTGATGTAAGGAACAGACAATTGTCCTGAGGCTGCGATTGGCATTTTAAGCTTAGGTCATCAAATCAGTTAAATTGATTTGGTGATTTAGGTTGCCCAGGTGTGGTCATTTCCAAAGATTCAACCAGACTTACAGTGAACACCTATGGCTCATCATGTTCCACCATGTGACTCCTTTTTTATTCTAAAGGTCATGTTTTATTTGTTTTAATAAACAATAACAAAACAATAAACAAGAATGTTAATCAAACATGCATTACTGGTGTTGAATATCAGGCTGCGGCTAGTGATGGGTGAATCTGTCCCTTTTCGCTTTGCCAAAAAATATGTGAAATGGCTAAAAAAATTTGTGAAACGTATTGAAGTCAATGGGCGTCAAAATAATGTTGACACGCGACAATTTTTATGTGCTCTACGGTTTCTACACGTGTGACTTTTTTTTGTCCAAATGCATTAAAGTCAATGGGCGTCAAAATTATTTTGATGTGCAACAATTTTTTCACAAGCGACTTTTTTGTTGCAGCAATTTTTTTTGCAGCAGTTTCACTAAACAATTTGCAGGTGGCCAAATGTTACTATGTAGTATTGTGTGTTCTGTGTGATGTCAAGGTTTGCTCCATCTATATGTATGGAGATAGGAACCAGCAGATATCATTTATCATATCGATCGCCTTTGGTTTTAACATTGCTCTTACTTTTCTTTCTTTGTTCTTTTTCAGGGAACACACCTCATAACAATTGTTGAAGCTATAACTGATTGGATGTCTGAGACAAAAGATGTAAAGAACACAGTATTGAATGGGCTACCAGAAAACATCTTACGATTACATTTAAAAAGAAATACAAGTTATACTTAGCGTTATTTATTATTTAGCATTATTTATTATTATTATTATTGCAGTTTATGGACATAATATTTAGCTCTGTACAATAAAATGACCACAAGGCAACATAGAAGGAAGCCAAGATAAAATATCACAGGGTATTTCACATAAATGATGGTACCTTAAAAGTGAAGCTGTTCTGTGTCGGCAACTTTGTTCTTGATCTGAACAGGGAGATTGAAACTGAAATGATTGGTACTTGAGATTTAAATAACTAGATTACCAATATACTGTACAACCCCCTCCCTGTTTCTGTTTTGTTAGTAAGGAGTCTATTTTGCAGGGATTAGTTGTGCACTGGCAATATATTTATCTACCTCACACACAAAAGTGGAGCATTTTAATCACCCTGTTCAGTACGAGATGTAACAAAAATAATAGATTTTTCTTGAATAAAGCAATACCATTATAAAGCTTTTGGTCTTTAGTATGGGTGGCAGAACCTTGAAGAGCAAGGGCTGATGTAAAGCCAGACATCAGCTATGGAGAGGAGGCCAGAAGATCATCTGATGTATTGGTTCCCCAACTGTGGGACAGAATAGAGATTTGGGTAACATGCCCTTAGATGCTTAAAGCCAGGAGAAGGAAAGCTACCAAGGCAGTTTATTGCCAATAGATTAGCCACAACAGTGCAAGCTAGAACACCATTTTTATTCTTCAGAATGCTTTTCCATATCTGAGTAAACAGCTCTAGACACTGTTTGTTTAGGATATTAACTGCCATATTAGCTTGCTGTGACATCACTTCCTGCCTGAGTCTCTCCCTGCTCACTCATAGCACTGGGCTCAGATTACAGCAGGTAAGGAGGAGAGAGGAAGAGAGGAGCAAACTGAGCATGCTCAAGCCCTAGCCCTGGAGGTTTAAACTGAAAACAGGAAGTCTGATACAGATGCCCATGAGTACACAATAGAAGGAAAGAAATGTGGTGTTTCTTTTGACAGAGGACTCAGAGCAACATTACTTTAAAGATTTACTAGTGTATTTATATAGACCTTTCTGATATAGCTTAACCTTTCCTTCTCCTTTAGCCCAGAATGAGTTTCAGGGGTGAACACGTATCTGCTGTCCTAGATATTGCTGGAACAATGGCTGAATAACTGGTACTGTGATGTTTAAATAAGTCTACAAGCTTCTTGTAAGCTGGAGGGGATGGCCAGAAGTAAAAAAGAAAAGCCCTTGTTGTAGTGGGAATAAAACAGATGCACTCAAATATTTTAACTCCAGGAAGAGTCTGGAGTGTCCTAACTGTACAAAAGTTGTAGGAATATACTATTTCTCCTTTAAAAGTATTTCTTTTCTTGGTAACATGACACTCCGTTTTATTTATTTACAGATTGTATTGCAGTTTTATTTAAATAAATGTGATAATAAAGTCTTCCCTTTCATGAGTTTGGTTTAATTACTGCTAATACAAAGGGAACACAGGCTGTTGAAGCAGCCCCATCATTTGCTACAGTATCTTAATCATCATAATCCTGGGGTAATGTCTTATTTAGTGAAACCTGTAACGGCAGCACACTAAATTGTGCTAAAAATGCAGCAGTGGGCACTGAACAGGCTGTAAGGCTATTTGTCATGTTCCCTTAAGAGCTTGAAATGCTGTTACTCTGTGCCTGGTGCAGTGTCGGACTGGGAGACCATGGGCCCACCAAAAAACCTTAGACCGTGGACCCACTTTCCAAACTATTATTCCTCCTCCTCTACTCATTCAACCTTTTTTTTGTATCGCATACTATATTCTTCCATTATTAAGCATTTTTTCCCATAAAGAAATAGGGAATGACAATTAAAAATGCTAAATGGTTAGAAGCAAGAGGGACCACTGACACCTGGGCCCGCCGGGAGTTTTCCTGGTCAGAGCCGTGCTAACCCGGCCAGGCACCCTAGCCAACCTGGCGGGCCACGGCGCCGGCTCTGTGCGCGCTCGACTCCGCATGTGCGAAATTTAGTTCCAGCGCGCAATGTGTGCGCGCATGCCCAGAAGAGCATTTATGCGCAAGACACCAGCGGCAGTCGGGGAGAGACGGGACCAGACACGGGGTAGGCGACAGAGTAGGTACGTGCCTGGCGCCCCCTCAGCTTTGCGCCCTAGGCACGTGCCTACTCTGCCTACCCCTTGTTCCGGCCCTGTTCCTGGTATCCCAATGGCCAATCCGACATTGCGTAGTGCCTTTTGTTACATATGGGAGTTATAGTGCAACATCCTTTATGGTGGTTGGACTACATCTCCTGATATACTGGAGAATGTTGGAAACTGTAGTCTAGCAACATCTGTAAGACTACTGTATATAGACACTGAAATTAGGGATGCACCGAATCTACTATTTTGGATTCGGCTGAACCACTGAATTCTTTGTGAAAGGTTTGGCTGAATACCAATCCTAATTTGCATATGCAGTTTAGGGGTGGAAAGGGGAAAACATTTTTTACTTCCTTGTTTTGTGGGAAAAAAAAAAAGTCAAGCGATTTCCCTCCTGCTGATAAAGGCCGAATCCTGGATTCGGTGCATCCCTAACTGAAATCTTTATTATATTATTATTGTCAACCACAAACTATATGATAATAAAACTAACCTACATAATGCACCAGGCTATAAAGTTTTGTGAAGCTACTCAGCATTTTAAGAGTAGTTATAAGATTAGTTCAGTCCTGGAGCTTTCTCTGACTGTCCTTCCTCAGATATTCCTCCAAGCTGAGACCATTCATGACTTTGAAGGAGTCTACTTGCTATTGGGAGATGTTGACTATACAAGGACCAGGCCTGCGGGAGAAGCAGAGGTCACAGAATATAGATGGAGCTCCATATGTATAAGATGTTATAAAACCTAGTTAAAGAGACACAGTAATAAAAGTCACTTTCCTGGGTGCATTTATTTGCACACATTGATGGAAATACTACATCAAAATCATCTAAAATCCATCAATATTAATCAGATGTTCCCACTTATTCTAGCCCTGCAATCCCTGAACAACATACACTTTCCATAGCATTGTTGCACCACCAAAATGTTGCAGAACTACAACTCCCAGAATTCTCTTGACAAATTCAAAATTTTGTGAAAGCCAATGACACTCTCTCTCAAGTCATGTATAGAAGGACACACATTTAACGAAAGTTAATGAAAGTCCCTTTAGCAGCTATGAAAATACAAAGTACCATATTGGCTAATCTATGGCTCCTGTGCTATAAACTCTATTAGCCAATCAGATGTCGCTTTCACTATTCCAAATAGACGAATAACACAAACCTGTGATATACTACAGCTTACTGTGGATGCAGGCTTCTGGCTCCATCTACAGACCTTAATCATTATTGTTGGCCTTTAACATTCAAGATGGCTCCATTTCATCTTACAGCAGGAAAGGCCTAATTCCTAATTCTAATATAGAATGGAAAAAAACAAACACACACAAAATTAGGTCACTCCTATATAGTAATAAGTTATGCAGACACTGTGGAGATCCTGGGCTCTGTTGTATTTAGAGTAGCAGGGGGTTGTATCGGGGGTTAAAACCAGTGTCGGACTGGGGGGGGGTCCAGGTTCACCAGGGCTGCCACCTTAGGGGCCTGCACGAACCCGCTCCGGATAAAGCACCCCCCCACCCCGATCGGCATGTACTTCTTCTTTTGGTTGGGGCAGGCAGGTGGAAGTGGATCTGGGCTGCTGGGGCCCACGAGGGCTGGGGCCCATCTGTTTTTTTCCCGGTATCCCGCCGACCCAGTCCGACCCTGGCTAAAACCATTTAAGTTCTATATTCCCCACACCAGAAGCCCACTCCTGGACCCCTCAATATGTGTATGACTATTGCCTGATCTCATGGCTGGGACACTTGCTTAGTAAATGCATGCACTCATTATGTTCTTCCTTTCATCTCTAATGTTCTTATAGCGGGAGGCACTAGTGATGGACAAATACATTTGCCTGGCGAATTTCCACGTTTCGCCGCTGGCGAATAAATTTGTGAATCTCCTGGCGTCGATAAATTTTGGACGTGTGTCCAAAATTGGAGCAGGTATCAATTTTCGAGTTTCTCATTTTTTGGCATTTTTTTTGTCGTTTCGCTAATTTTGTGAATTTTGCGGGAAATTTGTGAATTTTTCGGCGAAACCAAATGGGACAAATTTGTCCATCACTAGGAGGCACTCCTTTATAAATAAAAAAGGAAAGATGTTTCGGCCACCTTAAAATAAGCTGTTGGGCACCAGGGACCTTTTAAGGTCTTGGCGGGCCCTGGGCAAGGAGGCAATTGATGTGGCAAAGCCACACCTGTTTTTTTTTGGCCACACCCCTTAATACAACACCCATTTTACTACAGGACAACCCAGATGTGCCAGTATAATTACTATACAAAATGAATAACGAGGCCAATTTAATCCCTAAATAAAATGGATAACGGGCATATAAATCCCAGGAATACTATAGAAAATAAATAATCAGCATCATTATCCCAGATGTGCCAGTACAATTGCTACAGAAAATGGATAATCAGCATATGAACCCAAGCTGTGCCAGTATAATCACCAAAGAAATGGCAAATACGCAATCCGTCAATCTAAGTAAGTCAGTAAGATCACTGAAACATGTCTAATTATCACTTCATTAACTCCATACGTGCCAGTAGGATCAGTGGATAGGTTTAAAATATGCTCTGTATGCTGCAGAAAAATTAAAGATGGCTACACACAGTCCTTCTCAACGAGAGTCAGCTGGTAGGAAGGAGGGCATTGGGAGCGGCAACAGTCTGCCATAAATTCAGTGGGCTCCATAATATCAGTAGACAGTTTTCCCATTGGCCCTATGAATAAAGCGGCCCTGGTAGGGAAGAGAGTCAAATCCACCACGTTCCTGTGATCCACTGGAGGGGTAATTGAACCTGCCAAGCCAGAGCATTACTACTTGTGATGCCTAATTTGAAAAACTAAGGGAAGCAAGAGTCGGTGTCATTTTAGCAGCGTCATTTTACAGCTCCTATCAGGCTTTTCCACTTTGATAATGAGCTGGAGAATGCTGGGAGTTGGGACGTTTTCCTGGTGTTTGGATCTAATGAGTAATAGTTGAAAGGGATACTGTCATGGAAAATATAGTTTTTTTTCCAAAACACATCAGTTAAAAGTGCTGCTCCAGCAGAATTCTGCACTGAAATCCATTTCTCAAAAGGGCAAACAGATTTTTTTATATTCAATTTTGAAATCTGACATGGGGCTAGACATATTGTCAGTTTCCCAGCTGCCCCCAGTCATTTGACTTGTGCTCTGATAAACTTCAATCACTCTTTACTGCTGTACTGCAAGTTGGAGTCAGTAACGTAACTAGAGGGGGGCGGGCCCTGGTGCATGACGCGCAGCCGGGCCTCCGCCCCCCTTCGTACGGCCTGCATTTCAGAAGCGCGCAGGCTGCCGGGGGGCCCTGAGGTAGTTCCGCCACTGGTTGGAGTGATATCACCCTCTCACTCCCCCTCCCCCAGCAGCCTAACAACAGACCAATGGGAAGGTAACGAGATAACAGCTCCCTAACAGCTGCCTGTTAGATCTAAGAACAGCACTCAATAGTAAAATCCAGGTCCCACTGAGACACATTCAGTTACATTGAGTAGGAGAAACAACAGCCTAAAGTGGCTTTTTCTGAAATCACATGACCAGGCAAAATGACCTGAGATGCACCTACACACCAATATTACAACTAAATACACTTGCTGGTTCAGGAATGACATTTTATATTGTAGAGTGAATTATTTGCAGTGTAAACAGTGTAATTTAGAAAAAAAAAAGGATCCCTTTGTGACAAATGCTGAAATATAAAAGGACATGTGGTTTGGCTATTAGACTATGCTTGCAATTTTTCCCATAATTCCCACATTTTCAGTATAGAAAGGACAGGGAAAGGCACAGAACACTACCCAGCCCCCACCCCACTAAAGCTACGTAGATAACATACCAGTTCATACCAGTGGGGTCTGGCAAAATCCCTCCCTTAACAAAAACAAAGTTGTGTTGGTCTGTGAAGTGGGGGTTGTTGCGGGTGTGGTTGCAGCTAAGTAAGCTACATGTGTAGCCAGGTCCGGACTGAGAATTAAAATAGGCCCTGGCATTTCAGGTACACTGAGGCCCAATCAGCCCACACAGAGGCCCAAACACAGAGGCACCTTATAGCAGCCCCTCTGGCATTTGCCAGAACCCACAGATTGCCAGTCCGGGCCTGTGTGTAGCTCCTGGTTTTGGGCATCTTCTGAAACTGGGGAGCACCCTGGCTGCAGCAGGCACCTCATTGGAATCTACCCTAGCTGCGGCAGGAAGACTCCCTTGAACAGTTTGGATCTCCCTACCTGGAGGATTGTTTATAACTGGACTCCCTTGAGCTATTGTTATTCTGTGGATTTACCCAAAGGAACTGTTCCCCTTACCATTGGAAGAAACTCCCTGAGCTTGTGTTGCTTGTGTCTGTATCTTGGAGACTGGGTAAGGAGGACTTTGGGGTTGGAAACCTGTGGACTCACATCACTGGAAGCTCTATATTTTATATTCGGCCGGGGAGTGTTATTGGGAATTGGGGACATGCTAATTCCCTGCTTTTTATATTTGTAATAAAGCCCCTGTGTAAACCCTATTTACAGAGTGTGGTGTGTCCCTGTTTTGTGCCAGTCTCTGATACGTCACACGTTACGTGACACCCTTTAAGTGGTAAAAACCACTAAATTGGGCTGTATATGGGTAATTAATGCACACGCTGTGTTATTCTGTCCCCAGGCTGGATGGGATGCCTGGGGCACTAGCTGATATTCTTACGAATCCTCATATAATCAGCACTTAACAATAATACTTGTTACATGTATTTATTGAATGTGCAAAGCCAACACAGCCAACTGAGAGGCTCTTGGCCAAATACAATCCCCTTATATTGTTTTTACACAAGTCTGGTCCTTTTATTTCTTGGCCACAAGAGAGCAGTATTGATTCACATAACTAACTTAAACCTGCCATTTTCTTATTTAAAGGGGATCCACACACTGTTTCTCACTTTACTCAGATATTGTTTAGTACTTAACATATTTTCATCGGTAAGAACATGCTGGGATCTGTAGTCCAACAATATCAGGGATGTACAGTATTCTTAAAGGAGAAGGAAAGGCTTTGTGCATTTGAGGGTGCCAAATGTTCGGCACCCCCAAGTGATTGTATCAGAGTCGGACTGGGGGGGGGGCCCACTCCTCTACTGTGACGCGCAAAGCATAAAAGTGCCGCTTGGCGTGCATGCGTAGATGGTGTCAGCCATCCCCATTTGAAAGCTGGAAAGGGTCAGAAGAAAAATGAAAATAATTAAAAAAATATAAATAACGAGGACCAATGGAAACGTTCCATAAAATCACCCAGTCTGTTACCTACCACTGAAAGGTGAACCAGGGAACTCAATGTGGCATCTTTATGTTTGGGTTCAATGTCCCTAAATCTTCTTGATCTATGTGTAGAGATGCAGTTCAGCTATAACTGGGTAACCTTTATCCCTAAAACTATTTATCCAACCCATTGACTCTCATGCAACGTTAGATCGCTGGCCAACTGAGTTTATGAATAATGACAATTTATAGAATTTGCTCTTAATTCAGTGTAAAGAGATGATGCTTGTTAGTTTTTGGTCCCCCAAGTGTAGCTAAAAGCACAGTGGAAAAATGAACATGTCCATCATTAATATAAATAAGGTCAAACAAATAAATGAAAGGTAAGAACTCTGGCACTAATAAACAATCTGGTATATACACACATATATTCTAAACACAATTATAGAAATAAACATTGTTTTGACATGTTTGTCATAATTTGTTTGTTTGTTTGTTTTCACCCAGCACAACATGACAGAGCATATATGGCAGTGGAAAAGGTCTCATTATCATCTGTCCTTATTGCACATATTGTATAGGTCTGTCTTTATTGCCTTTAAGAGGGACTTGGATATCAAGAGCAAAACCAATCTCAAAACTCAGAAACCATGTTCTCGTGGAAATTTTTCCAAGAACAGTTGAGGAAAGGTATCCATATTTTAAGTTTCCTGTACAATTCATTTCAAACCTTAGTCTACCGGCGTGATTAAAGGCTACAGTGCTGAAGCATATCCACAAGTGTTCTACTTGGACCATTCAAGTTATATCCCTTTAATAACATCCATTAAAACAAAACTATAAAAAATGCTTTTTACAGCCTAATAAAAGTACTTTCAGCACTAAACTGTGGGGATTTGGTGATTCCTAGAAGGCATAGGGATAAAGCTTTAGCTACACACACATATGGTTGTGGTTTGTACTGTACTTGTTATCTTTTTAATCAAATATTTACGGAGACAAAAGCAGAAATAAAAGGCTGTTTATTTCAAAATCATTTCCCTTGTTACTTATATTGTATTATAAGAGGAAAGTCATTCCCCTTTCTTCCCAACAGTTTATAATGGGCCCCCAAAAACCATGTCTTAAAAGGCATGTCAAAACAAAAAAATAAAATCCCATTTTTACTTTCTTTAATGTGTACCGTTTTTGTAAGAAAAAAACCTGTCTGTATGCAGTGAAATTCTCCCTTAATTTACTGATGTGAATAGGAATTGTCAGGTGGTCCCTAACTGCTCTGCAGGGAAATAATCATACTTACGAACAGCAGGGGGAGCCCCCGCCTTACTTCCCAGCCATGCAGAACTCAAGCAGCTTTGTTTGTTTCCCTGTAGAGCAGTCGGTGACTGTGTAGGGATTTGTATTGGATTTTATTTTTGCCTTTACATCCCCCTTTACTGTTTCCAACTCCAGCTGCAGGGACAAAGATCATGGAGCAAGATTGGAGAAAGTCTGTACAAAAACTATAAAATCCACATTAGATTACATGACAACACAGGAATCAGTGCAGTCTGACTATTCTGATTCTTAATCAGTCTTGCTGTATCTGCTTCTGGCAGATATTATTTGACTTGTCCTGTTTTGATCATTTTTGACGACCCCTAAGCAGCCCAGATCACACTGAGCATGTGCACAGTCTTGGTCTTGCAGGGATGTATAACAAAGTTACACGATGGTGACCCCCTGTGGCCAACTTTGAAAGCATAAATCATTTGTTTTATTAGGCTTCTGGTGCAGTAAGTTCATGTTTATGTTTAGTATACAAAATAAAGCCTTCCTAGCCTTATTCTATTTTAGAATTTAGTTGCCCTTTTAAAGTGATGTAGAGATAGTCGCTGATCTGGGGCTGGATCTCTTTTGGGCCCCTACCTCTGCAAAGTAAATAGGGATAGTCAGAAGAGACACATGCATAGAGCGTTCCATTGTTCAGGGCTCCCATAGTTCAGGCCCTGTATGATGTCAAATGCCAGCAGTCTTAACAATTCCTCCTCCTGCTGCACGTTGGAACACATGTGAGGGGGTGAGGACACACATTGGTTTGCTGGGGCACCCATTTAACTTGGCCCAACACTAACAACAACCATAACTGTGGTCTAATAAGCCATCATTTCTAGCTCTACTTCAATCGGCTCATTATTATGTAACATAGGTAGATTACTGTGTGATGTTTGCCAGTCAGTTTTACACTGAAACCAAAGTTCTTTGGTACTGAACCAAAGAAAAGAGCTTTTGGTTGAAGCAATATTGCAGGGATATCAAGAGTTTATAAGGGTCATTAACAATGGGCACTAAAGGGCCAAAAATGCCCTGCTTAGTGTCCATTTAAAGGAGAAGGAAAGTTTTTTTTAGCCCTTGGGATGCCAAATGTTAGGCACCCCCAAGTGAATGTATCGTGTCTGATCATGGTCGCATCTGTTTGTTTATGCAGCCCCGCGATCCTACCACCCCTTACCCTTCATTATGATCAGAGCAATATCGCCAACTTCAGGTGAGCATATCAGGGAGAGATCTGCTTGTTTGTCAACATCGCCAAACAAGAGGATCTCTCAGTGTATGGCCACCTTTGGAATTATTTTAGAAATCTGTAGATTCCCAAGATTTCCATTTTCAGGTAAATGTCCCCAATTTCACTGAACTACAACTACTGTTGAATTGTGTCCGTGTATCTTCTGCAGGAAGAGTCTGTGGGGAATTGTAGTTCACAAGAATTAGATCACTGGAAGCTGGATATTCAGGCCTGGATATATTTGTAGGTCACAAAGCAGAGGTCAACCTGGATCTGAAGGTTGCCGTAGGAATGAATGTAATAAGAAATCCACTGGAGGGATGAAAACCAGCTATGGCTTACTAGTTGCACCAGAGAACTAACATGCTGATATCTTTGGTGCAGGATTTTAGATGGATAAGTAGTAAACTGGACAATGACACTTTCCAGGACCTTATTAGCTGTGAAATCAATGGCATGAACACAGAGGAACTTAAGTTGACCACTGTTAGAAGTTCAAAAAAGACACCTACGTTCGAATGCTGTTCATAGACTTCGGTTCAGCATTCAACACTATCATTCCTCAGCATCTGATAGAAAAGCTGAGCCTGCTTGGACTGAACACCTCCCTCTGCAGTTGGGTTCTGGACTTCCTGACTGACATTCCTCAGTCATTCAGGATTAGAAACATCTCCAGAACCACACTGAGCACCGGAGCCCCTCAAGGCTGTGTGCTTAGCCCTCTACTGTTCACTCTGCTAACGCATGACTGTGCAGCCGTGCACTGCACAAATCACATCATAAAGTTTGCTGATGACACAACCGTGGTGGGTCTCATCAGCAATAATGATGAGTCACAATACAGAGAGGTGGTGCAGCGGTTAACAGACTGGTGCAGAGCCAACAATCTGTCTCTCAATGTAGACAAAACAAAGGAGATGGTTGTTGACTTTAGGAAGACTAGGAGTGACTACCTGCCACTGTACATCAACGGCTCTAATGTGGAGATCGTCAAAAGCACCAAATTCCTTGGTGTCCACCAGGTGGAGAGCCTCACCTGGTCCCACAACACCATCTACTTAGCCAAGAAAGCCCAACAGCGCCTCTTCTTCCATACTCAAAACCTTCTACAGAGGGACTATCGAGAGCATCCTGAGCAGCTGTATCACTGTCTGGGCTGGGAACTGCACTGTTATGGAGCGCAAGACCCTACAGAGGATAGTGAAGACAGCAGAGAAGATCATAGGTGTCTTTCTTCCTTCCATCACGGACATTTACACCACTCGCTGCATCCATAAAGTCACAATGATACACCCATCATGTCTGACGTTTAGCATTATTTACGTAACATATTACATCTGCTGAGTCTGCACTGTCTTGTCCCTGCACAATGCTGTCCTGTTTTGCAGGGTTGCATATTTTTACACTTGCACTTTTTGTCTGTTGTCCGGTACATCTATATTGTGTGTAGCAACATGGTCCTAGAGGAACGTTGTTTCACTGTGTACTATACAAACGTATATGGATGAAATGACAATAAACTCACTCTTGACTTGACTCTTGACTTAAATCAAATGGAACCTTTGGTCTCATACTGAGAGTTTAATTCTGCCAACAAAAAAGTTCTTCTTGTTTGAATCAAGCATCCTGTAAACTGTTGATATATTTAATTTTAGCATTTAAAATTGGATACTAATAAGATTGTATCTGTTTCCTGGTGGTATATTTAAATCCACTGACATTATCATTTCTTTTACGTAGCCCTCAGGGGATTCAAAGTAAAATGAAACGCTTGAGTGGAAAAACAAATTTGCATTATAAGTAGAGTTGACTTGAAGAATCCCCGGGGACAAAACAAACTCAACCACAAGTTTCAAGAAAATGATTTTGTGGTATAGATCAGTTTCCCCAGCAGAGATGTAAACTGATATTGCATTCTCATTTGAAAGCAACGAGTGTGAAACTACTGAGTCCCAAAGGCTCATTTACAAACTAGTGCATTATAAACTGCAATTCAAATCCAAATTAACGCACAATGCAGTGTTTTTACAGAATTCCATTATTAGAAAAGGCAATCACTGACATTTTTGGGACATTATAAATGTTGTCAATCAATTTTGTGTCTAATCTACCATTTTGAACATGTGCTTGGTGTTGTAAATTGGTCCTAGATTTAGAAGAAAAAATGAAAAGAACACTGTTGTTGTACACGGAAATCTTAGACTGAAGCAAGTCAAGTCAGTCTTATATATTTGTATTTTGTTGTACATTAAATTCTGTATTGCTCATATGGTCCCCAAAGGCATTCTTTAAGTTATTGTGAACACTGTCATAACACTATTTCTGCCCTTCTGAAGTTGCAGGCCAGTATGTTACATAAGATGACTGATGAAGCGCTAGCAGGAATGATTCTCATTAGAGGGTCCCCTATTTAGGGATGCCAGAGAGTAAGTTTTGGGAAGGTTTATGTGCCCTTTAAAAGGAACATTACACCCTGCATTATTTCTTCTTAGGTGATCAGTGAGCAACACAAAGAGAATCACAAAACTGTGGCTTAAGGAAAAAGATGTAAAAGCAAAACATTTACTGATATGTACATGCCAACTTTCCAATATTATTATTTTATTCTTTGATGAGTCACTTAGTAGGATATAAATTTGTTCATCAGCTGGTTAAGTTTTATTCTCGTTCTTGTTTAATCTACAGAGTTTTATCTAATTCCAACTGGCTATGTCCAAGTGATGTTAAACAGCAAACTCTTGGCCACCTCAACCCTCCCTCTTGAACTCCACCCTTTTAAGTGGCTTGTGAGAGCCAATCAGGCCATTCATCTGAACAACACAGTCTCTGACTTGAGACTGGCACTCACAGTCTTAAATACACCAGCAGTGAACCTGGATGTGCCACAAAGAACAAATTTACCGGCACACAAGGCTTGGTTATGCAGGATAACCTTGCCTTGTGTGCCGGTAAATTTGTTCTTGTTGAATACAGGGAGGTAGCCGAAGCCTCCATTCATGAGCACCAGGCAATCAACCAGAAAGGGCAGTGGAGAGTGTGCGTCTGCGCTAACCAGTTTCTACTACCATGTGCCACAAAGAACCCTGACAGGCTCTTGGTATTATTCTATTTTGTGTAGAAGTTAAAATGCTACTTACTTTGTGCACTTATTAGTATTAGGATGGAGCAGGTCAATTCTATACCATGTCTTAATTTGATTATCTTTCAAGTTTATCCAGTAAGTTACTTTCATAATACCAAATTGTGCCATCCAAATCTATGCTATAGAACAGAACCAACCTTGAGAGAGTTTCAATGAAACAACAATTAATGTGATAATAACCTCTAGGAGGAAATTGGAACTAAAGCATTTCCTATGGGATCTGTGCTCCTCCGCCTCTCATATAGAACATAGCTATCACAGAGATTTACATGACTAGATTTTGCTATTTATACACCAGACAGGTAGATATGTATCTCATCCTGCATCCTGTGTACATTGGTAAAGTACAATAAAGCCAGTTATAGTAGTATGAGTGAATATTTTTGGCTATTAAAATAAAACACATATCATAATAACGTTCTTCCCACAATATCAGACCCTCAAGTTTTCTGCTCTGTGTAATATACCCCAGGCCATAAAATTTTATATCCCTTTTCATCAGCAATAGGTTGCATTCATCTCCCTATCTGTCACTGACTGGTGGCTAAGGTAAATGGGACCCTAGCAACAATACAATAGATTCTAAACTGATTGCTATTGGGGCTATGTGATTCACTCTTCCATCTGCCTCTCCCTGTATATGTTACCCTGGCTGCTTGAAGGATGAAGCAGCCTTATCCATAGCCCTAAAATACCCAGAATAAAGACACACACACAGCAGCTTTTTGGTTTATATGTGTAAGTCACAGCTTTATTGTTGGAATAAGGAAGACAAAAAACTTCTTTGAAGCTTGGTCAAATCTGCTGCACTAGAGTGAAAAAATCCTTTCTGATTCCTTAATGGCAGTTGGATTTGATCCAAGGATCAATGTGCCATATTTAATCAAGGCAAGCAGGGTGAGGGACACAGAAAGGAGTGCACAAGAGCACCTTTAAGTGACTAGGTGAACACTACATTCCATTCCATTTTACTGGATCCAAGGCAGCCTGCAGACCCCAGCTTTTGCAGTCTGATGGATGGAATGAAAAGCAATGCAGGGTCTACCGAGTGGCTTGAGGGTGTACCTGTGTATAAAACCATATATTTAAAGAAAGGGGAGGCACCACTGGTGGAACTGCATGGAAGGAAGGGAAAGGTTAGAGAATGGAATATGTCGGCATATACATGAGTACCATTAAGCTGCTAGGTGAATGCTGCATCCCCTCTCCATTCCATTAGATTTCAGCCAGCGTGCAGACCCTCTATTCTGCAATCTAAAGAATGGAGTGAAAAGGAATGCAGAATCTATCAAGTGGCTTAAGGGTTCTCCTGCATATAACACCATATATTGAATGAATGGGGGAGCACCGCTGGTGAAACTGTGGGAGAAGGTAGGGGAAACAGAAGAGAATATGGCAGCAGACACATAAGTACCTTTAAGCCACAAGGTGAATGCTGCATTCCTTTACATTCCATTGGATCTCAGGCAGCCTGCAGAGCCCAGCTTCTGCAGTCTGAGGGATTGAATGAAAAGCAATGCAGGGTCTACCGAGTGGTAGAAAGGTGCTCCTGATAACCATATCAGCCAACCAAATCAGCCAACATGTCCCAGTATAATTGTACTGTGGGTAATAGCTCTGTCCCTCCAGAACCCAGCTCCCCAAGGGACTGATAAAGTGCAACCTATGGAGGAAGAATTCTGATTTGAGGAGCCTCCTGAATAGGAGAGCTGGCATTATGAATGTATGTCTCTATAGTGATTAGAATGTGTATGTTCGCAGAACTTATAGCATCTTTCAGTGTTCCATGCTGTTCTTCTCCTGGGTGCACCTGACACCTCTGCTGCTGTTGACTCTCTCCTACCTGTGTGATTTTTTGGAGAAGTCTTGGCTCCTGTCTCTTTCTTTGATGTTTTCTTGATCAGAGGGAATGTGCACTTACCTCTAATGCACAAAGTCACTCAACGGACTGAACCAACTGTCAAATTCTTAGTTATGAAGTTAACTCTCATTGTCTGGCAGGTGCCACTCCTAAAGTGGAACTATACCGTGTTGATGAATAAGGTTTATATGGCACAGTGTTGGACTGGGATGACAGGAGCCCGCTAGAAAACCTTAGATCATGGGCCCACTTTCCCAACTATTATTCATCCTCTCCTCCCTAAACCTCTTTATTCTCTCTAATCTCTATTAGAGAGAATAAAATAGGCCAAATAGTAAGAAACAAGGACTACTCTGGTCCAACACTGTCCAGCGCTGGTCATTTATGTCCCGATTAAATTGTATGCAACAGATATTGGCATGTGTATGTTGGGCTGACAATCTTGAAGGAAAGGACATCTTAGTACAATGAATATAGGTTGGCTTGCCAGTTGGATTCATCATGTGGGTTAGTGCATGTTACATTGGCAGATGAGAGAGTGACGACTGGACTGCTCAAACAGTAGAATGGTGGACATACATTGTCCTCTCTAATAGTATATGTCCATTGGCTTGTGGGTAGATCTGTCAGGCGTCTTTATAGAAGCTAAGTGTATAATTAACAATTATACTGTACATGTTGCTCTTAATATTTCCAGTTGACAAATTTGAAAGGAAATATTCAAGGTAATATTATTTATCAAGTGCCAGACATGGGGCATTTCTAAATCTTGTATAAGATAATAATTTGTGTAAGAGCTCATTCATCTCCCCAAACTGCTTTACTGGAACCAGGTCATCTGTGATGTAGCTGCTCCATTTCAACCCCCCTTCATGCAAATACACCATCTATTTTCTTTAATGTATCTCAGTAAAATGTCTTGGCACAGTGCCGCTTTTCCTAACCAAGCAATTTTGTATTTGATTTTCCTTTTGCCCCAAAGAAGACATACAGTATATCTGCTTATAACAGAAAAAGCCTGACAAAGTCACCTTCAAATTCACCCAGTAATTAAGGATAAAATTGCTTCAGATGGATCAGATCATCTTTCTAAAATATAAAATGCAATGTAGCTGTTAAACGACTTTACATCGTCTCAGTGAAATCTCTCTGCGTGTTATAGTCTGTGTTTAATAGCTAGGCATTTAATAGATTCTCTTCTCTACCTAGACAGCAATGATTTTCTATGTGGTATAGGGTGGGAAGACCAATGGTAGTATAATAAAGGATCCTTCTTTCTAATAGCTACAACTGCACTATCCCAATATTATGTAAACTACATTCCCTACCACTTAGCTGCAATGAATATTATTGATTGTCTCTGGTAATAACCTAAAAGATTGTTTTTATATTGAAGGAAGACAAAGAATAACAGCTTTATAATAAAAGCTGAAACAACTGATACCTTCATAGGATCTGGAAACAAGGTGTACCCAGCGATGAAGTCATGCTAACTTATATTATTGTCTTAACTGTGATATTGATCATGAGTCATATGCCAAAATAATCTTGGTTTAATTGTGAAATCATACTGGGTGATTTTTTTTCCATAGCATTCTTATTTTAAACTCATTTGGCCAGAGAAATGAAGTGTTAAGGGAGCAATAATGAATTTCCCACCAGCAGAAAGGCAAAAGCATATATATAATATATATATCTATATATCTTGTGAAATGCACTGAACTGAAACTTGGCTCGTTTAGTGCAGAGAGAGTAATTTTGCTTTCTGTTCTAACAATGCCCTCTCTGGCTGGGCCAGGCTGAGGAGTGAAGGCCGGCAGCATTGAGAAGGCTTCCTCAGGATGGCCTGGGGAATAGAAATGAAATCATCAAGGGGTGGTTATTTTAAGTAAACTTTTAGTTTGTTATACAATAGTGCGTTCTAAGCACCTATTCAATTGGTCTACTTTACTTATTTTCCATCATTTTTTAATTTCTTGCCTATATACAGTATATATATATATATATATATATATATATATATATATAAGAAATCCAAGGAGGCCTCGGATGAAGTCGAAATGTTAGGCTGTAAACTCTGCAATGAAAACATTTTTATTTAAGTAGTGAGTGCGGATCTTCTTGGATTTCTTGTGGATTTCTTGTGGATAAAATTATGGATACTGCACCCAGGCAAATGAACTTTCTATTCGAGAGTACCGGCTTCCCTTGGTATTGTTATATATATATATATATACACATAGTTTATCCTTCTGAAGCCTCTCTACTTTACCTTGGAGGAAGAAAAAATTCCTTCCTAACTCCAAGATGGCAGTCAGATCACCTTGTACTATGAGCTATCTTCCATAACCCTGTATTCCCTCACTTGCTAAACACCATCCAACCCCTTCTTATACCTATCTAATGTATCAGCCTGTACCACTGATTCAGGGAGACAATTCCACATCTTCACAGCTCTCACTGTAACAAACCCCTTCCCAATATTTAGACGGAATCTCCTTTTTATCTCTGACCTCTTGTCAGCTGGAAGGACCTACTGGTAAATAAATCATTAGAGAGATTATTATATGATCCCCTTATATATTTATACATAGTTATCATATCACCCCTTAAGCGCCTCTTCTCCAGCGAGAACATCCCCAATTTGGCCAGTCTTTCCTCATAGCTAAGATTTTCCCTTTACCAGCTTAGTTGCCCTTCTCTGTACCCTCTCTAATACAATAATGTCCTGTTTGAGTGATGTAGACCAAAACTGTATGGCATATTCTAGATGGGACCTTACCAGTGCTCTGTACAGTGGAAGAAAATCCCTCTCCTCCCATGAATCTCTGCAGTAGCTGGTTGATTGCAGTTCCAATCATTTCTGACATCAAAGCTACAGATAATATATTAGTATACAGAATGGATGGGTAATTATCATATTTGCTTGTGGAGGGTACATTTATAATTAGGGTGGGATCAGTGTTTATGTGTGAATAGATGCGTGATCTTTCTTCATACACATGTATCTGCTTACATTGTTCCCATGATGTGTATCGTGTCCTTTTCCTGAAATAAACCAGAGAGTCTGATCCCAGAGCGCCTAAAAGCATATCTGTGATTTCAACAATTCCTAATAAACAAGTCAAACCTTAATCAATCAGCACTTTCTATTACAGGTCACTAGAGGGCAGCAAGACTTTGTTTTTCTTCTACAGTCATTCTTCAGAGGCTGTGAACAAAAGGTGCCCAAAGTTGAATTGCAATATATTGCTGGGGATCACGGATGAAATCTTGCAATAAAAACATACTTTTTGATATGCAATATAATGTAAGATAAGAGCAAGGTGGCTGACATAGTACTGGGAATCAGTATTCTCATTGGTTAATTCTCTTTCTCCTGTAACTATGTTTTTGGTCAGTAGAATTCTGATTCTACAAAAAATAACCCACAAAATAACCAATCCAAAGATTCTTGGAGAGTAATATTATAGGGGGCTGTGGTTCATCCGAAACCCTTATCATCACTGTAGGAGACATAATCTCTCCAAGAATCTTTGAATTGGTTATTTTGTGGGCTTTGAGTGAAAGAAGATCCAGAGCTTTTCTTTTTGCAGTGGAACGAACGTGCTGATTACCAACCAGCGCCATCTTGGATGAGCAGAGAGAGGAGGTGTGAAGCTGATTCCCCAGTGAGCGCATAACGTTACTTGCGCTAAGTGAATCTACATGGAGGAGCGGGTGCACTTTTTCATTAAAGCAACAACCGGAAGGCAGTATCTGGTGAGATCGCTCTTATTTGTGGAGGACACGTGCAGCTGATAGAGGGTGGGGGACTTCGCAAAAAAACATATAACCCATTTTTTTCTGGTACAATCCTTGTGCTTAAAGGGCACAAATGGTAAAATGTTATCCTCAACCAAAGGTGCAGGCTAATGCGGACTCTATTAGCCTGCACCTTTGGTTGGGGATAACATTTTTACCCAACAGGTGCTCTTTAACTACCTATAAGAGCAACAAAACTCACTCTAATTTAACAAGTTGCAAATATCGTGGAAATTGACTAATTCTTGAAGGACTATTATTCTCACATTAAGGGGCAGATTTATCAAGGGTCGAAGTGAATTCGAGGGAATTTTCAAAGTAAAAAAATTAGAAATTCAAAGTCATTTTTTGGATACTTCGACCATCGAATAGGATACTACGACTTTGAATTTACTTCGACTTCGTTTCAAAGTAAAAATCGTTAGAATATTCGACCATTCGATAATCGAAGTACTTTAAAAAAACTTTGACTTCAATACTTCGCCAAATTAAACCTGCCAAAGTACTATGTTAGACTATGGGGACTCATGTTTTTTAATTCGATGGACGAATTTCAAAGTTTTTTGTACTTCTTGTACTTTTGTACTGCTGGTTTGGATTAATTACCCTTCCTTCTATGCCACATAAATTTATTCAAATAAGTGTCCTATAGTCGTCAGAAAGAAAGGAGACTGGTAGAATGGTAGCATCAGCCAGATAAACTTTTTCTTCATTCCTTTTAGAATGTGGACAGACGTACAGTATTGCATGCTTGTGCTCAACAAATATCTGCCTGAAGGGCAGATGATAAATGCTGTGTCCCAGCTTGCCTTAGGATCCAGTTGCTTAAGTGAAGGCTGGCTGTTTGGTAGTTGTCTTGATGTCAAGCTCAGAGCGTTATTTTGAAAGGGGATTTAACATGAAAAATTGAGAAAACGTCTGGGTTTTATTGCTAATTGCAGAAAAAAAAACTTGTCTGATCCAACAAGGAAAACCTACTGTACATGTATGTAGGATTTAATTTACCCTAAACTGACAGTGTTGCTTTAAGAATCCAGACCTGATATTATTTGACTGCAGCTCTTAGCATGGTTTAACCCTTGAAAATATATTGGAACATACTGGGATTGTCAGTAGTCCACTGATGCTGTTTAGGTGTTCAGAGCTAGAACAAAAGTCCAGTGGCAATCCTATTATTCAGCAATATGGGATCTGGTAACCCATTATCCAGAAAGCTCCGATTTACAGAAACCGGTCTCCCATTGACTCCATTTTGTCCAAATAATCCAAATTTTCAAATAATGATTTCCCTTTTCTCTTTAATAATACAATAGTCCAAACTAAGAGATAATTAATCCGTATTGGAAGCAAAAGCGTATTTAAAAATATGTAACGTTTACACAATTTTCTAGAAGTCTTAAGGTATGGAGATCCAAATTATGGAAAGATCCTTTATCCGGAAAACCCAAGGTTCTGAGCATTCTGGATAACAGGTCCCATACCTGTATATTGTATAGAATAGTTTATGACCCGTTAAAAAAATATGTTATATGTTTATGTGATATATAGAGGTATTGGATGGTGTGCATCTTGTAGGTTCTTTGGGTGGCCTGTTCTGGGATTCATTCATGAGTGTCAGTTCTGACGACCGAGCAAAAAGACTAGTATCGGAACTAGTAGTTCCAGGAGCCGGGTGCAGGCTATGTGTCCAGGCCTCACACTTCCCCCTCGCACTTCCCCCAGTGATTTATTAAATCTAGTGATGGGCAAATTTCCACATTTCATCGCAAGTGAAACTGCTGGAATAGTTGCATGCATAAAATTGTCACGTGTGTCGAAATTATTCGGACACCCATTGACTTCAATACATTTGGACAAAATAGTCGTGTGTATAAAAATGTTGCTCTCGTTAAAATTGTCAAATGGGTCAAAATTATTTTGATGCGCAATGACTTCAATGCTTTTGGTGAATTTCACAGTAACTTTGTGAATTTTTCTTCCATTACTATTAAATACCAGTAGGAGCAACTTCTTAACATAAATGATTTAACCAATAGTAGTATTAGTAGTATAACATAGGGAAGATTAGATTTTTAGTTGAGCGTTGCTAGTAATAAGTGAATAAATTTGGCAGGGGCTATTCTGCAATGAATTTCCACGTTTCGCTGACGGCGAATATCAGAATAGTAGCGTGCATGAAAATTGTTCAGAAGCCCATTGACTTTAATTCATTTTGACAAAATAGGCGCGCGTATAAAAATTGTCGCAGGCACCGAAATTGATATAGTCAAAATAATTTTGACGCCCATTGACTTTAATGTGTTTTGAAAATTTTTTGCTGTTTCGGAGAATCTAAACGGGACAAATTCTCCCATCACTAGCCCTTGCATATACAGTATATATATAAAAGAAGCATATAGCAAAGCAATGAGTGTTTGGGACAACCATAGCTACAGTATGTAGATATAGACCATTGTGCTGACAAAACCTTGTCTTGTTTTCTTGACAGTGTTTCGCTGGATTTCCGCCAATTTCCTACAGCTAAAAGCTAAATCACAGATATGAGATCCTAAGCCTCCATAATAATTTATACTTTATTAGCCTTGTTATTATTCAGAGATCATCCATCACATATGACTGGGCTCTGCTAAGTTGAAAATTTTATCTCTCTTACCTGTAATTACATTTTTATGGTTTGCTCTAAAATGGAGGCAAACCTTACATATGAATATTGTTCATGCATGGATGCAACTTTTAACATACGCTATCCTGTTATCATCGGTTAAAGGGACACCTAATCCAACCAGAAAGCTTTCCTAATGCATCTCCTAATTGTTTACAGAAGATGCCAAAAAAACCTAATTACACTTGGAAAACGACAGACCAATGAAAATTCTGCTGGCCAAAAACGTAATTACTTATGCATGAGAATTCACCAATGAGATGCCTATTCCCAGCTCTATGTCATTCAGAGAATATTGCACTGTTTTGGGGTTATTATATAATGAAACATAAGGAGGAAGGACTAACTTGTTCAATGCTAGAAAACTGCGCTTAATGCTTACACTCCAAATGCCGGCTTTACATAGACCAGCAGGATTATTGTGCATTTAATGGAGCCATGGGTCCTGGAGAGCTGGGGAAAATGTTATTGAGCAATGTTGCTTTAAGCATACAACCCTGATGTTGCTAGACTACAGCTCCCAGCATGCCCGGGTTTAATCTGAGGGTGCCCAGAGGCCAGAATCCTTAGATGGCTGCCCTCTTGTGCATCCTTTATTTCTACAGAATCAAGGAAATAACTCATGTGGTGGCCCCTTAATTTATGCCACCCTAGGACCGGGGCTTTGTGGCCTTGCTGCAAATCCAGACCTGAGCATGCTTAAAGCCTGTTAATGTAGTGCAGTTGAGCAGTGCAATACAGTAGGGTTTAGTGTCTCGGGGTGTTCTGAACTCCCACAACTCAATCGCTCCCTAACTGAACACTAAGGGGCAGATTTATTATGGGTCAAATTGAAAATTCAAATTCAATTTTCAAATTATTTTATGGTCTAAACTGTCAAATTCGACTAGTGAATTATCTAAACTCAAATTGAATTTTTTTTAAAAAAAACGTAATTAGATTTTTGAGATTTATCAAACTCTGGCCCTTTAAGAATTCAAATTCAACTATTTGCCACCTTAAACCTGCCAAATTCATGTATAAGTCAAAGGAAGAGGCACAGAACCAATTTGAAGATGTTAGTAGCCTTCCCGGGGAAAAAAACTCCATTCGAGTTTAGTCGAATTCGATTTGAATTTGATTTTGAAATTTGAAGAAATGACTGCCTGAATAAGCAACACATGACAATTACATACGTAGCAACAAATGGGGCAATTCGGACTTCTACTTGACAACCAGGGATGTTGGAAATTAAAATATCTGTTGTATTATTTAAAATATTTAAAATAGTCTGACTTCCTGATTCTCCTTTTCAAGACTTAAAAGACCAGTAACATAATTTTATTTTTTTAAATTACTTACCGAGTCTCTGCTTGCGCTCCTCTGCAGAAACAGGAACAGGGCGACGATCCATCGTGCGGCGCTCAATTTCTCCTCCCTGACTTCTATAGGAGATAGCCAGGGAAGAGAAATCGAGCTCCGCATGATGGATCGTTTCTAAAAAGGAGGGCAAGCAGAGAATCAATAAATAATTTCTTAATAAAGACTTTGCAAATTGAAAGTTAAAACTGCCTTGGTGTTTTTTTTTCTTTAAGTAGAAACAATTTTTTTTTCAAATTTTTTTTAATGCTACTGGTCCTTTAAGCATATTTGTTCACTACAATTGCTAATATTGTTAAAGGAAAAACAAAAAGACAAAATATAAGATGATCAATATGTACTTTTATTGTGAAAACAAATAAAAATACAAGTTACAAAAAAAGAAAAAAAACCTCACATGAATTTTGACCCTTGATAAATCTGCTTCCCAATAAGCCTATTGTTTTCAAACCATATTATTATTTTGTAAAGTAACATACCCTTTATTATTTGCAGAATGATATCTCGTTACTTGGTGTAATTAGTCTCACGTCTTAAGAATTCATACATGCTCAAACTGTTTCCTCTAATAAGGGTCTTTTAAAAAACGTCTGTCATCGCTACTACTTTTTGAAACCAATTCACTGCCCCAGGATATTGCAAGTTAAGAATATTTCTTGTTTGTTCCTTTTCATCAAGAGGCTCAGTTTTGAAACGACATTCCTTTGCAGAAAGTATACTGATATACTATTAATCTGCCAATTAAAGCTGACCCTAAAAGGCAACAGATTTAAAGTAGAAAATGGTAAATTATTATAAATGGATTATGTATTTAATTATGTAAACACTGGATGCTTCTTCATTGCTGGATAATGTATATGAAGCCCTGCAATTAATACCTGCCTTAAAGGATAAGTGAACCTTTAAAATAAATTAATGTAAAATTGATTTCTAAGCACTTTTGTAATTTACATTCATTATTTATTTTCTTTTTATTCCAAGATATTAAGGGATACGTGTGCTGTTAATATAAATGAATTTTGTTACAACAGCGCCACCTGCTGGTCAATTTCTGACCAGTCTGACCACCAAGTAGTCAAGGAAGTTGTCAGGAGAAAGAAAGAGGCTGCTCTGATGTTCTTCTGCTTCGGGAAGATTTGAGAAAGGTTTCTAACTGTTTTCCTAAGCAGAAGAACATCAGAGCAGCCTCTTTCTCTCTCCTGACAACTTTCTTGACTACTTGGTGGTCAGACTGGTCAGAAACTGACCAGCAGGTGGCGCTGCTGGTCTGTTAATATCTTGGAATAAAAATAAAATAAATCATGAATGTAAATGACAAAAGTGCTTAGAATAGCACTCTCATCAATTTTACATTCACTTATTTGAAAGGTTTATTTATCCTTTTTCAAAGAACCTTAATATATAAGGACAGAAATAGGGTTACATGTTGGAAGGGTTACTACTTGCCCTGCTTTTATTCCCCCTACTGAAATAGAAACTAGATAAGGGCCTAATAAATAGGGACAGATACAATAATCTGACTGATACAATTATCTGACTGTAGCAATTCTCTGACAAAATTTGCACTGACTGCCACCAAAGAACAAGTCATTTCCATACTAATAGAAGACATTGAAACAGGAGAGGTTAATATCTTGAATAAAAAATTAAAATAGAATTTGCTTATAGTGTATGTGACACTCATTACAAGTTACTAGACCAGAGAAATAAAACACAGTCTGTGTGGCCCGTGCCGCTATATAAACATTCCAGGGAACAGCCATTATTTAGGACTTCTGCTGAGGAAAACAAATTTATGAAAATATAGGCTAGGTGCCTGTGATATATTCCAGGCCTCCCACTAATACACTTATTTCCATTCTTTTCATTTATCATGTTTGAGTCCTAAAGAAAAATCCTTAAAAAAAACCGATTTGTTAATTAAGAGAGGTTTCTGTGTGCAAATGAGCTTGGTTTTACAACAGTAAGTTTGTAACATTAGAAAATAATCAAACAAAATGTAATGCACTCTTCCCGGAACTGTTAATATTATTATTATTGTTATGGTCATTTATAAAGTGCCATGAATTTTCCAAATGGACTGTGCAGAGTGAAAAAAAGCAAGCATTATTATACAAATCCAAATTGGGACAATTCTCAAATCCCTGTCCGCTAGAGAAATTTAGATTGCTGTTAGGCCTCCATCTATAATGAAACTATCACTCCCAATATCCCCTTTAACTCAGCATGTTGGGGCAGCTCACTATTATATTTATCTGCTAGACAGTCAAATTTTAGCCGTACCGAACATAGTGCTGCTCTCTTTTCAGGCAATGAACTAGTACCAAGAGGTCTAGAAATAGTACCAGGTTTGGACTGGTGGGCCCCAGACCCTCATGGGCCCCTGCCAGCCCAGACCTGCTCCCCCAGCTGCCCCAGAAACACCAGCTCCTGTGCCGCATGCCGCTCGCTGGGGTTGAGAATTTGGAGGATAGGAGGGGGCCTCCGGGGACTGCCGAGAGGGCATTTCATTTTGCAGCCCCTGTGGGCATCCAAGGCTCCAGTCTGACCCTGAATAGTGCAAGAGGGTCATTTATGTCTGATACTGCAGTTGAGTTTTCAAAAATTTTCCAGCAGAGAGCCTTAAGATTGCTTTCAGCAAAAACAATGTCATTTTCAGGGTTATTTACTAAACTCCGAATGCAAAAATATATATTTTTTTTTAAAAACTGACTTTTTAAAAAAAAATCACAAATTTTTCGGAATTTATTAAACCCCAAGGATGGAAATCTGAAATCAGAATCTGAAAATCCGGCATCTCAGACCTGTTGAGGTTGCTTATAAGTCAATGGGAGAAGTCCCAATGATTTTTTAATGTTTGCTGGGTTTCGTGCAATTCGTGAAAATTCCAAAAAAAACGTGAAAATCATATTTTTTCCCGCAAAGCAAATTTTCAGGAAAATGTTATAATAAATAAGTATTTGATTGGAGTTTGTAGCAGAAGATATTGAAATTTTGATAAATTCTTAAATGTGGATGAGAAAAACAAGGTTAGTAAAAATTAAAAAAAATGGATATTTTTACATGGCCTCTGACTGCAATTAATACCCCTTTTTAGTGATGAGTGAAAATCGACGCACAAATTATGCCCACTTGAAAAAATTTGTCAAGAATTTGTGGCACATTTTGTCGTGTCGTGTCGTTGTCGCCTATAGACTTCAATGCATTTTGGGGAATTTTTATCATATATCTATCAAAATGCGAAATTACCAGGGATATAACTACAGAGGAAGCAGACCCTGCAGTAACCTGCAGTTACACATAATAAAGAATTAATTAAAGGTACCTGCATCAAAATGCACTCTATGTACGTCCATATATTTACACTATGTGCCTCTACGTGTTTATGTAGCAAAACAAGACAACACAGATTGCGTTTTAGTCCTTCCTACCTCTCATTCCGAACCAAGTGCAGTTGGACCTATTTACTATGCAGAATAACCCTGGAGCTACCGGCACTTCTAAACTGGGCAGTAGCTCTAGGGTTTCCTCAGTGCCGTGCATCAACAGGTGAAGACCAACCCTTCCGATAACCAGGTTGCCTGGCTAAAAACTGGACAGGCTGCAATCCTAAACTACATTAGTGACACTGCATTTGCTTCTGAGATTACACTGCGCTTGTGAGACAAAAAGAGAATTCTATCAAATTCAGGTCTTTTAAATCGCTCTACAGGTTGAGCAAATAGAAAAGATGCCTCCAAAACAGTAAATGTTATGTACAGTATATCCATCTTGGTTTTTATTTGCTTGTAGGGACCCTGACTTTTAGGATTAGCAACTCATGTAGTTCCCCTTTTGTAGTTGGACACCTTTAGTGTACCCAGGCAGCTATGCCTCCTTTCCTGGGTCCACTGTAGTGATGCGCGGGCCGGACCAATACCCGCGGGTCCGAGCCAACCGCGCACCCCTCTTTCCGGGGCGGCATTTCAAATGCAGACTTCCGGGTTGAACTTTTATAAACCTATTTCCAATATACTTTAATTTAAAAATTAGCTATAGTCAGGTGATCCCACTGGTGTCTAATAAAAGGGCAGCCAAGTATGGAGGTTTACTTTGAAAGCAGCAAGTTAAGTTGCAGGTAAAACCAAGTCCCTTTGTAAAATGTATAATGAAGCAACAGAATTCTTAATGAATCGGATAAAATTGAGCATAGGACTGGCCAGATATGGGATGACTTTGACGTAGTTGGCCAGCTTAAATATATTGCAATATATGGACAAACAATCCCTGTTTTGTTTAAAGGGTAAGGCATTTTTTAGTAGCAGTATGCACAAAATGTCGCTGTCTTAAATATATTGATAATGGGTTGAGTGCAGAGGACTCTTGTATTTGACTTAATTTAAAAATATGTACCTTTTTTTAAAAAAACCTGACTATGCAGTGAAATTCTCCCTTCATTTACTGCTGTGGTTAGGAATTGTCAGAGAGTCCCTAACTGCTTTGCAAGGAAACAATCATACTTATGAACAGCAGGGGGAGCCCCCACCTTACTGCCCAGCCATGCGGAACTCAAGCAGCTTTGTTTATTTCCCTGTAGAGCAGTTGCCGACTGTATAGAGATTTCAATTGGTTTTTATTTTTGCCTTTACATCCCCTTTACTGTTTCCAACTCAAGCTGCAGGGACAAAGATCATGGAGCCAGATTTAAACAGATAAACTGGGATTCTATTTGGAGGATTATTTTGCTGCATCCACTGGTTCTGCAGAGTTGGAGAAAGTTTGAATCAAACAATACAAAAACTATAAAATCCACATTAGATTACATGACAACACAGGACCCAGTGCAGTCTGCATATTCTGATTATTAGTCTGATTATCAGTCTTGCTGTATCGGCTTCTGGCAGATATTATTTTACTTGTGCTGTTTTAATAATTTATGACGATCCCTAAGCAGCCAAGACCACACTGAGCATGTGCACAGTCTTGGTCTTGCAAAGATGTTTAACATAGTTACAAGATGGTGACCCCCTGTGGCCAACTTTGAAAGCATAAATCATTTAATTCATTTAACTGGAAATCAATCCCTCAAAAAGAAGCAGTGGGTAATCTATCTGATGCATTATGTAATTTGAAACTTTTTTTTCCCTGTTGTTGGGTAAAAATGTAAATTCAATAAAAAGAATTTAGAAAAAAAAGAATGGGGTAAAACTTTTTTTTTACAAATTGCCCTTGAGAAGATATTAACAGTTAATACTCTTAGAATATTTCTTCCTGTGCTTGTAACTATCTGGCATACTGCTTCATGCCAAGTTATTCACAAATACCATAAACATGCTTTCTTTTTCCTAGTGTTTTACAACGAAAGAGAATTATTTTGTTATTGCTTTCAACTACTTGGAAAAGGATAAGAAATCAAAATACATGAAAAAGTGAAATACCAGAAAATGGAAAATGAATACCGTATATTTTTAAATGTTAAATGGGACATGAACAGAACTGTCTTTAGGGGGCCCCAATTTAGACTGACTACCCAGGTCACTAACAAGGGTTACAAAAAGTAAAGGTAAAAGTGGGGGGTTTAAACAGGTATAATAAAGCAAGATGTAGAAATCAATATTTTCCTAAGTGGCATCTTTACCATTGTCCTTAAACCAGCAACGTAACTAGAGGACACGCATCGGGGCCCCCTCCATACACCCGGAACCGGCGGAATTCCTGGCGTGCGAGCTGCTGGGGCACCCTGAGGGGGTGCAGGCCCTGGCCCAATCACACCCCCTGCTCCCCCGGTAGTTAAGCCACTGCCTTAAACGCAATTCTAAGTCAAAAGCAAAATGCTGATATGGTTTACTGTCCAGGTTCAAATTTAGTTAGTTAGTCATTGAGCCTTACTAAACCTGAATTATTATTTTTATTATTATTAACATGTATTTATATAGCGCCAACATATTGCGTAGCACTGTAAAGTAAATGTGATTATACTATATATATTATATATATTATATAAATGTTAATTTAGTAGTGATTACCTACATGTAGCTACCAGAAATCACGGGATCCCATACAGCAAAATTTTCTGGGCCCACTGGTCCCGCCCACCCCAGAAACTGCCCAAGCCCCACCCCAGATCCCGCCCGCACCACAGTAAAAAGTCCAAACAGACACCAGCACTAAAAACGGTAAACCCCCTCACTCAAGTTGTAAAAAGCCATTGTTGGTCAGGGCCCCCTTATAATTTAAAAAGAAAAATTGACAGCCAGGGTCCCACATAAAAGTTTTTAAAAAACATTGGTGGTCAGGACCCCCCTACAAGTTAAAAACTATCATTGGTGGTCAGGACCCCCCTATAAGTAAAAAAAAAAACTATTGGCGGCAGGGCCCTCATAAAAAAAACATTGGTGGTCAGGGCCCATCTACAAGTTAAAAAATCATTGGTGGTGAGGGCACTCCCTATAATTAAAAAAAATTGTGCCATGGTCCCCCCACAAAAGTTTTCAAAAACATTGGTGGTCAGGGGCCCCATAGAATACTTTGGTGTTCAGTGGAACTTACCGTAGGTTCTTCTTTAGCTTCTTTGGCTTCTTTTGTAGCTTCGGGTCTTTTCGCGGCTTCAGGACCTCAACTTCGGGTATTTTCGTGACGTTGAGTCTTTTCGTGGCTTCGGGTCTTTTCGGCAAGGCTTCGGGTTGGCTTCAGGTCTTCGGCGCGGCTTTGGGTATTCAGAGTGGCTTCGGGTCTTCGGAGCTTTGGAGCACAGTCGAGCCCCCCTTTAGCCCCAGGCCCGGTATGGCTGTACCCCCTGATGGCGGTCCTGCCTACATGGGAAGCAGATGTTTAGATTTCTGAGATTCTCACAAAAATTTGGTGATGCCAAAAACCACAGTAAAAGAAGCTCAGACTGAAGGTAAATGGGTGAAGGAGAATAAATATTTGAAGAAAACATAAATTGATTTTTATAGACAGAATGATTTTTTTAATGGATGTTTTACCATATGGATTATGGCTCCATGTGGGGATACAAGCCACATAGCAAGATTCTTCATTGGACACTAAAAGGTGCAGCAATTTGCAGTTCATTTTATTCAGTAGGTACAACCAGAGAAGATGTTTATGAAACAGTGTGGGTTCGAAATTCTATCTGACTATTATTCCCATGAAGCATATTTAGTTACAGAGCCAAGAAACACATTATGATAATTTAAAGTACACTGAACTTTGTGTAAACTGCTATTGAAACCTAAAAAACATTTTTTAGGAAACCGCAATTGGAAAAAAATATACAATACAGTAGATGCAGCGATAATGTATTCTGCTTAATGTGCTTTCTGTGGAATTCTGCCCAAACAACAAGATTCCATAATCTGCAGTCAATGTAACAACCTAAAGTGACCCAATATATTGTTAATAGTAATTGGTAGTAAAATATAATAACTCTACTGTTGAATTACCAAATGAAGGTTTCAACTGGTAAAATACTGTAGTAACATAGTAATTTAGGTTGAAAAAAGACACACCTCCATCAAGTTCAACCTTTTAAAACTATATATAACCTGCCTAACTGCTAGTTGATCCAGAGGAAGGCGAAAAAACCCTTTCCAATTTACCTCACAGGGGAAAAAAAATCCTTCCTGACTCCAAAATGGGACCAGTCCCTGGATCAACTTGTACTATGAGCTATCTCCCATATCCCTGTATTCCTTCACTTGCTAAACACCATCCAACCCCTTCTTATACCTATCTAATGTATCAGCCTGTACCACTGATTCAGGGAGACAATTCCACATCTTCACAGCTCTCACTGTAACAAACCCCTTCCCAATATTTAGGTGGAACCTCTTTTCTTCTAATCGGAATGGGTGACCTTGTGTCAGTTGGAAAGACTTACTGGTAAATAAAGCATTAGAGAGATTATTATATGATCCCCTTATATATTTATACATAGTTATCATATCACCCCTTAAGCGCCTCTTTTCCAGCTTTAACAACCCCAATTTGGCCAGTCTTTCCTCATAGCTAAGATTTCCCATACCTTTTACCAGCTTAGTTGCCCTAATAATTCAAAGTCTTAAAGTTTCTTATTACACTATATAATAATTATGTCTAAATCCATTCCCACTTTCAGCAACGAGGGGAAATCTATACCTGATGCCCAAGGAACACTCAAATATACATTAAATTAAGCTTGAGAATATTAGTTTGAAACGTATTGCTAATCTTAGTAGCTAAGGTTGAAAAAACTTCAAGGGACACTAATCCCAACTATAATGATCAGCGGTGCCCTCTAGTTTTCTATAGAAATTGCTTAAAAACTTAATTACACATGGAAAACAATTCACCAATAAGAATTCTACTGACATAATTATATATGCAAGAGAATTAACCAATCAGAATGCTGATTCCCAGCGCTGTCAGCCAATTTGCTCTTATCTTAAAGAAATTATTGTACCATTTTGGCATCATTATATTACACTGGAACCAAAAATGCGGAGAAAGGACAGGAACAAAGAACATGGACGAGATTTACACAGATCAACTGGGATTCTTATTGGGTGATTATTTTGAATTTTAATGCTGGAGAAGGGCCTGGGAGACACAATTTATTGAGTAATATTGCTTTAAGTATACAACTGTGACATTACTGGACTATAGCTCCCAGCCTGACTTAACTGTAATAAGTATGCTGAAAATTGTAGTCCAGCAACAGCCGAGTAAAGTGCGGTTTACCAGGGCACTGTAATAGGGTTTAGTGTCCCTTTAAATCATACCTTTAAATTTAGTATTTCAATATTGCCAAACTCGAAGAGCCATTAATTTAATCAGTACAGAGACACACCTAGACAGAGACAGACCAGAAATAGCCAGCACTTTAGGATGGCACTGCTTTCTGGCAGGTTGCTGTTTCTCCTACTCAATGTAACTGAATGTGTCACAGTGGGACCTAGCTGGGGGGAGGGAGGGGTGATATCACTCCAACTGGCAGTACAGCAGTAAAGAGTGACTGAAGTTCTTCAGAGCACAAGTCACATGATTGGGGGCAGCTGGGAAACTGACAATATGTCTAGATCCATGTCAGATTTCAAAATTAAATATAAAAACATCAGTTTGCTCTTTTGAGAAACAGATTTCAGTGCAGAATTCTGCTGGAGCAGCACTATTAACTGATATGTTTTGAAAAAAACAGTATCCCTTTAAACTCCCCATGTACCTTCTTCCTGTGAAACATTTCTTCATGTGATGGGCGAGAAGGTTAGTAAGGAATGCAGGACCTGCCTGCTGTGGTGGGTCTGGCCGGCGTTGTTAACTGGGCTTTTTCCCCAGAGTCCCTCCAGCCCAGGCACTAAGAGACACAAGAACATACTCCTAAGTGTTCACTTACCAAGCACTTACACCCCAGGGAATGCTGCTCTCTGCAATAAAGGATAAGTAAACCTTTAAAATAAGTGAATATAAAACTGACGAGGTTGCTATTCTAAGTAATTTTGTAATTTACATTCATTATTTATTTTCTTTCTATTCCAAGATATTATTGGATACATGTGCTGTTAATATGAACGAATTTTGTTCCAACTGCGCCACCTGCTGGTCAGTTTCTGACCAGTCTGACCACCAAGTAGTCAAGGAAGTTGTCAGGAGAAAGAAAGAGGCTGCGCTAATGTTCTGGTTAGGGTAACAATTAGAAACCTTTCTCAAATCTTTCCTAAGCAGAAGAACATCAGAGCAGCCTCTTTCTTTCTCCTGACAACTTCCTTGACTACTTGGTGGTCAGACTGGTCAGAAACTGACCAGCAGGTGGCGCTGTTGGGACAAAATTCATTCATATTAACAGCACATGTATCCTTTAATATCTTGGAATAAAAAGAAAATAAATAATGAATGTAAATGACAAAAGTGCTTAGAATAGCACCCTCATCAATGTTACATTCATTTATTTTAAAGGTTTACTTATCCTTTAAGCACAGGATAAATAATAATAATAATAATAATAATGGTTGGAACAGAGAGCAGTGTTGGGGGTACAGCAGAGCCCTGTCTTTACCAACTGACTTGAAATAGTTTGACACAGAAGAAATTCCCTGATCATCATAAATGGCCCTTTGGGACTATTGTCCATGAACATAAGCTCTCTGAGCAAAAATACTATTAGTGCTGTTTCCTCCAGGTACTGTGCACCAAGTTATATTATACTGTATATGAGATGCCAGGGTGTGCTGTTGGGTGTTATCTGTTGAAACAAAGATCATCAGATCAGAGTATCAGAGTATCAGTGTATGTAAATGTCTAAGATGATAATCTCCAAAAACATGTCTGTTTATGTAAATTGTCCCAAGTGTTCTGGGTGTAAAGGGAAACCAATTATTAAAGAGATTACTACAGCCGTCGCTCTTTGTCTTCCCCAAAGGCAGAATAGTGCATGACGAGGCTTTCAAGAACACACATGCATCAGGAATGCTACATTACTTCAGGGCAAATACTTGTATAAATCCAATACATTCAACATTTCAAAGCAAATTCATTGCCATAAGCTAATTTACACCCAACTATCAATGTCTGATGGTGTCATTTTGGTCTACAATAAACTTTAAATTGTAGAGCAATTGTTCTGTCTCTGATGCCTAATCCTTTTAATTGTGGGGAGGTCTTTATTAGAACATTTGTCTGTTTAACGTAGGCGACGCCAATAATGAAGGGATTTAATGGTCTGTATGGAGATGATCATGTTTAAGACCCCCCCATTTACTTTTTTTTGTCTTCATCAAAATGATTAGATCAGTTTCAAGGAGAAGCTATAGATAGCATACATCTGAAAACATTCAGGGTGCTCAAGTGGCTTTGTATTTCTAGATCCCTTTGTGGATAAGATCCTATTTTACTGTGATTTCAAATGGCCAGAAACATAAAAGAGGGGTGTTCAGATTACAGATTTCTAGTACTATTAAGCTGGCCAAGAGCCTTAAGATTGTTTTCAGCAAAAACATAATTAAGGGTAATATTTACTAAACTCCGAATGCAAAAATCGTGAAAAGTTGCATGGAAAATATTGCTTAAATTAAGCTGATTTATGAGAAAATGGATATTGCTATATTTAACAAACAACTGTTTCTTAAATAAACTTAAAGTAATACTTATCTGAATGTAAAGGATAAAACAGGAGGGGGATTTAGACAAGCTGTTTGTTGAAGGTATCTTGAGATCTACTGATCACCAGCTAAAGGTCTACGTACGCAAAGGTCTTTTTGTACATAAGATTCCTTATGTACAAAAAGTGCTGTGATTTGGCCAAATTGAAAGAAGAAGGCAAATAATTCAACAACTATAAAAAAATTAAGTCTAATTGAAAAAATGCTTAGAATTAGCCAACATCTTGCATCTTTGATTAAGTTTTTATTCAACTGTTTTAGAGAACTAGGTCGCAGTGGGACAGTTCAATGGGGGTGGGGAGTTAGAGATTGCATCCATTTTGGAATTTTAAAAATGTTGACTTTTTTTTTTTATTATTATTAAGGATCCAAACACTTTTTTTGCACAGATGATATAGAAATACCTGGCAGAAATAAAGGAAAAATACAATTTCTAATTTATAAATGTATGTCTTTTATTATTTTAAATTGACTTGGCTTGCCTTGATTACAGCCATAAAAAGGAGAATGTTAAAATCAATTGCAGGAAATCACTGGTCATTGAATGCTCTCCAGATAAATTAAAAGTATAAAAACCTAAGTAGAGTAATAATGAAAAAAACAATATAAACTCTTTTATGGAATAACATAGAAGGATCCAGGCTCAAAACAGTTTGCGAAATTGGTATTTTCCGTTGAAACCAATGATACTTCAGCCAATGACAATGAAAGTTCTGCTTAAAAAGTTCATTGCATTCCGTGTGTATTCCCAGAAATAAAATGACTTTGCTTTCAAGTATTCTAAGAACAATGCATGGTTCTATATAAATCTTATACTTGATTTTAATATTTAAAGGGATCCTGTCATCGGAAAACATGTTTTTTTCAAAACACATCAGTTAATAGTGCTACTTCAGCAGAATTCTGCACTGAAATCCATATCTCAAAAGAGCAAACAGATTTTGACAATATGTTTAGCCCCAATATGTTTAGCCCCATGTCAGATTTCAAAATTGAATATAATAAAATCTGTTTGATCTTTTGAGAAATGGATTTCAGTGCAGAATTCTGGAGCAGCACTATTAACTGATTCATTTTGAAAAATTTTTTTTTCCCATGACAGTATCCCTTTAATGCAAGATGGTAATATAAGGGGAACTATTGCTTCCAACCTACTGCAATATGCTAAAAGAGAGCTCTGCATTTCTCTCAACTTTCCAGGGTTAGCGGGCGTCAATGCCCTGTCAGTACTGTTGCTCCAGTATAGTTTTACGACTTCTGAAAATTGGGCTCAAAATAATTTCTAATTAGCATATTTATTTTAAGCAAACTATCAGGGGAATGTAATTAAAGTCGCAAAGAGCAAAACAATTTACACCAATAAGACTAAGAATCCATATCTCGCAATGCAGTATTGTTCCTTAAACTCTTATCGCATTGTGAAATTTAATTGCACACTCTTAAGAAGTGCTTGAAGGCTTCATAATCTTTGGGAGCAAACATAACGACTTTTTCATTAAGAAGTTTTATTACATTGACTGCGCATTTTGACGCAAACTATAAAATTCGCAAACGGTCTTCCACTGTCGGAAGTGGTCGCTAAACAGTTTCCGGGCTCGCAAAAGCTGTATTAAATTTGCGCAAAGTAAAATTTGTTTGCGCAAAGGCATAACTTTTTGCATTGCAAATAGTTTTTCCGTTAGTGATTTTTATTACATTTCCGCGTATGTACTTTAAAAACCAAGTGATATTTTCCTTTAACCCACATGCGCACAATATAACTGAACCTTCTATATAAACAAAATGCGCTTTAAGTTTATCCCAGGATATTAAAATTGTGTAAACATAAGAATAGCTAAGGCTAATCCCTTTCAACCCACACAGCAAAAAGCATAAAAACAAAGTCCTGCAAAGTGCTACATGCTTCAGTAAATATCCATACTGCAGTATTATGCATGCAGACCTTGCTTGTGAATGAAAAAGGTCGCATAAGGATAATTTATATTTTCTCTAGTTGCTTTGCTCTTGATGTCACTAGGAAAGATGAAATGGTGACCCATATGTGGGAGAACAGTTCATTGTCAGAGAAATTGTATGGTTTTCCCCTAAAGAATTTCACAAATTCACAGTATAATCCAGTGTTAATATAACTTTCTTACAGCATCAACCACCAGGTCCCACAGACCAGAGAACTGGGTTTTTAACTGGCAAATTATTTAGACTGAATTTTACTGTAAAATTGTACTTTCTACTAAAAATATGGGAGAATAAGAGACAAAGTGAAATTAGTCACACCGCATGCACCATCATCTCTCTAATGCTTTATTTACCAGTAGGTCTTTCCAGCTGACACAAGGTCACCCATTCTGATTAGAAGAAAGGAGGTTCAGCCTCAGTCCTTTATATTGACCCTCTCCATCAAACTTTACAGTTGGCATTAGGCATCAGGCAGGTAGTGTTTTTCTGGCAACTGTCAAAGAAATTCATTTGTCAAACTGCCTGATGGAGACATGTAATTTATCACTCCAGAGGAAGTGTTTGCACAATGTCTGATGATCTTTACACAACACCAGCCAAAGCTTAGCATTGTTCAGCTCGTATGCAGGTGGTTAGTCTTCTGATTAATAGCCATGTCCATGATGTTGCTTACAGAGACAATTGGAACTTGGTAGTGAGTGTTCTAGCTTAAGCACATGCCATGTTAGGTGGAGTATCCAGATACATTTGGCTAAAGATTTGCCTGAATACTTTACTGACAATATAGTGTACAAATAAATCCTTGAAGAATTCCAAAGTTGAAAAGTTCTGAATGAACACTTTGAAAAGCTGAATAAAACATGATTCATCACACTCGAAACATCAACAGATGTTAGCTAATTTCACCTGAGGCTTCATATTTTCTCTAATTCTCTGGATAATATTTCTTGCTTCCTTTAGATGAAATAATCCAGGTGTTTGGTGGAAAATACATCTTACAACATTGAGTTGCATGTGTTTTGCTTCCAGGGAGTGACTTAAACAAGTGACCAGGACTGGGATCTAATTTGTACATAACATGTTATCAGTAGAAAGGTGTACCCAGATGTCACGCCCCTTTCTTTGTTGGTAGTCCTTAAGAAAGTTTTATTAGAAAGCAATAGGTATAAGCCTTATGCAGACTAAAGCATTGTGTGCAAACAAAGACAAGTACAGTAGCTACTGCACCAAATTCCCAAAGCAAAACAGATATGATAGTCTAGCGAGATCTTACCACTTACTGACAATCACATTAAGAGGTTAATTAGGAAACTCAGCTATCTCAGTAGTAGTATCATACATCCACTGTAGGAGGTTAATTAGAATATTTTCAGCCATCTCAAAGCCATGTGTGTACACATACATGCATGCAATTCCATTCAAGATGTGGAATCCTTGCAGAAGGATCTGGATCAACAGGCAAACTTATCAACTGCAATTCAATGTTCATAAAGTTCGGCACTTTGGATTTAAATATATGGGCACCTACATTGTGACTTATGCAAATGCTTAATGGAGAAGAAGGGTACTTTTGGATAAGAGCCTTAGCTGTTGCAAACAGTGACAATCAGCAGCAGAAAGGTTTTACAAGGTATTATCCTGTGATGGCATAGATTTATAGGACGATAGTGAAGCACTGATGAGGATCCATCGTATGCAAGGCAGTATCCAGTGCTCAAAAGGAATAGTATTGACATGAAAAAGTCCAGAGAAGAGCGACAAAGCTGGAAAAGCCTTTGAAGAGCCTCAGTTATGAAGAAAGGCTGACAAAGTTGGGATTGTTTTCACTAGAGAATAGGGGCTTAAAACCAGAACCAGGGCTTGGCAGAAGAGGCATGAGCTTAGGGTACAAGAGATGGGTGGCACTAGCCATGTATTTCATAAAATTTCCTACCCCTAGTTCAGCTAATTTACCTTCTTACCACTAGTGCAGCGATACAATGAACCCACTCATCACAACCAAGTATCATCACCCCCCTTGTCAACTCGCTTGTGGCTGGGGGATAATGTATCATCACCGATAGGGGCTTAAAGGATCAGATGCCTTCTTAATAAAGTAAAGTTGAACCAGAAACTGGTCTAATTTTAACACTTTTGAAACCACAACAGAATGTTGTTAAGAACACCATCCACTTTCCTTTCGGCCAGATTTTGGAACTTCCTAAATGGTATCACTACCAACCCACAATGCCCTCCAAGTACCCATCATTCAATGATTTTCCTCATTCTTTAATACTGCCTGTATAGCATAATGAACGTTTGCAGAACAGGAAGCAAGTCAATAGACTGATGAATACTAAATAAGGAACCTAAGAAATGTTGAGGGTCTACATTCTACAGCTGAATCAGTCATCAAAAGGATACATTCATTGCTACCAATTGTTCTTTAAATAGATTTAATTGTATTTTATTGTATCTCAAACATCTGCAAACATTTACATCATCTGAGCTATAGCATGCAAAATGAATAATGCCAATAAAAAAAAGGCCAAATTGCTGAATTAAAATGAAGATTTTCCAGCAAATCAAAGTCTTCACATGTGCAGTATAATAAACAAGGAATGTCTGAAAGCAATATGCAGAATTAAACAGTGAGAGTCTGAAGAAAAGAAAGAGCTTAGCCGCACACATGCTGGACCCTGCTACAAGCCAAATGTTCTTTCCATACATTTGAAAGTAGAAGGAATCATAAATAATGGCTTACTGTCACGGCTCTCCCATTGTCAGAAACAACACACATGAACTGGCCTATATCAGGTCTGAGTCAGAGCTTAAATACATATTCTATATGAAGAAAGTCACTGGTCCTGAATTCATCCACTTCAATTTCATGTTCTCCTGTTATAATTGAGCTCTATCAATAGCTAAACAACTGTACTTCTCTTGAATCTGTTCTCTGTGCTCTAAACCCCAATGACTATTTGTCACATTTAACTCACTACTATGTCCCCTCTACCTATTCATATAACTGCCCAAGACCTTGCTCATTTCTAATTTCTTAATAATTGATCAAATTAGACTGAGAATACCCTCTGACAACAAGCTCAGATTACCAATCTTCTAGCCTGCTCAGACCCCACAACCTGCTTCCTTGACCCTATACCTTCTCACCTTCTTATCCAATCTCTGATTCGCTCTCTCCTGCACTTACCCACCTATTTAACCTTTTACTTTCTAATGGTTAAAACCCAGACTCACTATCATCCTCAAAAAAACTTTCATTGTCCTCAGCTCTCCCACAAACTATTGTCCAGTTTCCCTTTTTCCAATTGCATCGAAATTGCTGGAAAGGCTTGTTTACAAATGCCTGGTCCAGCATCTCACTCACAACTCCCTACTCAACCACCTGCAATGAGGGTTCTGCCCGACACACTCAACTGAAACTGCACTTATCAAAGTGACCAATGATCTTCTTGTGGCAAAGTCTATAGGTCCCTATTCCATACTCATCCTTCTAGATCTCTCTGCAGCATTTGACACAGCTGACCACCCGATCCTCTTAGGCATTCTATACTCAGCTGACATTTGTCACACTGTTCTTGGTGTGCATCTCTTCTTTCTGATTGTTCCTTTAAAGTTGCCTTCTCTAACTGTACTCTCTCACTGTTGGAGTTCCTCAAGACTCTGTCTTAGGCCCTCTGCTGTTCTCTAAGAAAACTTATTCAGTCATTTTAGTGGCTTTAGAGGTTTTGGAAGCCACGATTAAACAAACAAACTCTAAAACCACAATTGTCATAGAATTTATTAAGAGATCCAAATATAAAAATGAAAAAGTGCTGAATGATACACTAAAAATACGAATACCTCTAACAATTTAAGTTTTTCAGACAATTCATGGCAAAATAAAAGTTAGAAAACCTCTAAAATTCTGATCTGATTAAAAATGGCCCAATAGGATCAGTGCAACTCACACTGACTTCTATAGCACCTCGACAACTTCTACTTGGTGAAGTTTGCTATTAAAGTTTTCTTTACTTAAAACATTTTTAAATTTTAAGAGCTTTTTAGAAATACAATAAAACAAGATTCATGGAAAAATCTCAATTCGTTGTTAGTAAATGGGCCAAGTTTAGGCAAATGATTAGGACAGGCAGCATACAAGCAATACCAAGATCTAGACTTTAACAGAAAAATAAAAAAAGATAATCATTTCAGGATGGTCTAACACAGTCTCGGGGCAAGGTGACCATCAACAGTGGACAAAACTATCTCGCCACAGCAATTCGTTTCAGCGGCCTTAATATTTGAATTTTCATTTTCTTAATGGCCTTAATGTTTGCATTTTCATTCTTGTTTCATGACATGCTTAAAGCATTAGTGGTGCCACTGACTTATTTGCTGTTATAAATGAAATAAAATATTTATATACCACACTCAAAATGTTTTAGTTTACTTTGCTTTGCTCCAGACAGTGACTCACGAGTGATGCGGCGCATACTCTGGGATACTGTGTCGGTAGACTTAATTTTCTTAGTCATGTGACTGTGAATGAGCCAATCACTTCTGATGATAGCAGCTCTGCATAGTTGTGGTTTGTATCATAACCACCAGTACTTAAACTTTCTCACATTCTGGGTTTGGATGACACCGCGCATTAATCATTCACTATAACAATTTTAACTCTGTTTATTTAGTGGGACATTTGAGCTAAATAAGTGCAGGGAAAGTTGTAGAAGTTGCTAATTGAAATGGAAATACAGCTGTTCTTGATGTTTTCCTTCCTTAAACATACATTCTTGAGAAGTCCCGCCCCCCCCAAACATGACACTGGATCTGGACACAATTGACACAATTGCTCCTATGTTTTATGTTTTAGTTTGTTAAAAGGGAAGTATTTCCAAAGAAGAATGTCATGCAAAATTGCTAAGAGTGCAAACTAGAATTATTTTTTTGTTAGAATTCATGATTATAACAGTTTGAACACTATTAATATCATAAATGTCTGACATTTGAACTGGGTGATTGCCTGACATTACCTTCTAGTTCTTTGTAGAAGTTACTTCAAAACTGCTGCGTGCACTTTCACAAACCAGAGGTCAGCGGTGGATTAAAAGTAAACTATATTTCCCCAACAATTCTCCTCCTAACGCGTTTCGCATGATGCCTATGATTACGTGTGTTAACACACGAAACACGTTAGGAGGAGAATTGTTGGGGAAATAAAGTTACTTTTTAATCCACCACTAGTTTGTGAAAGTGCACGCAGCAGTTTTGAAGTGATTGTCGGCTAGACCTCCCTAAGCTACGGGTTCGGGGGTCGCACCCGAGCCAGAGTTCTGGAGCGGTGAGTAACCTGACTTGAATGCTTATGAGAGTAACAATTTAAGCGACTGGTCCGGGGCATTTGCACCTGGAGCCACCCAGTTAAAGGGTCAGCGATTTTAAGAAGGATTTTTGTGTGTTACCGTATTGTATTAAAATTATTGGCTGCAGGGTTAGAGCATATCCAAAAAGTATTGTTTATAAATGTTCTTTGTAGAAGTTATAATTAAAAAACTTAATTATACGTGAAAAACAATTCACCAATGAGAATGCTACTGGAGCCAGATTTAAACTGATCAGGTGACATCCTTAATGTAGGATTATTTGTATTTTAATACAGTTGTGGGCCCTGGAGAAATTGAACAATATTGATTTACGTTTATTGATTACAGAGCCAGTTTACCAGGAAGCTTGCATTCTATTTTATACCTGCGAATGGCAGTTCAGCTGTTTATTTGCTTTATGTCAGCAACTCACTCAACAGATGGTGCCTTTCTATCAGCCCCCATGACCAGTTGGTTATATTAGTTTGAGGTGGGAGCAGACACTGATAAACCTGTATAAAAGTTAGCACTGGGCAGAAGAGAGGGGGATTGTGTGTCTGTGATGTGTGATGTGATTGACAGACTGCAGGGATAGAATTAAGAACCTGCTAGAAAAAGGGAAGACTACCTCCATGTTATGTGATGAGTGAATTTATGTGAATTTGTTTGCCAGGAATAGACTCGCGGCGAAATTCTGCACTTCTGTACATGCACATTTTTTAATGAAACTGCTGCAAAAAATTCCTACGGAAAATTTTGCAGCATCAAAAAAGTTCTGCCACAGAATTATCGCCAAGACAAAAAAGTTTCCATAAGAAAAAAATGGCCATTGACTTTAATGCCTTTGGATAAATAAGTCGCTAAGACCAAAAAGTTTGATGGAGAAAAAATGAATGCGCGCATAAAAAATTGTTGCACGTAAAAAATCTTATGACGCCCAATGACTTCAATGCGTTTCGCAAATGTTTTGGAGGTTCGCAATTCTTTTCGGAGTTTTGCGAAATTTTCTGCAAAACAGGACAGATTCGCTCAACACTACTCCAGGTAAACAGCCATGCAAACAAAATGGCAGAGGACCCTCTATTAGGAATATTTTTTTTTTCACAGGCTATTTCACAGTTAATGACTAGATACACTAAGATCCTTCACTTAAAACTACAGGGAATCCTAAATGTGACTTGGCTTTAGTGTACTTCTCTCTTTTTCCCCAGTGGTAGTTTAACCCCTACAATGGCTCATGGCTTAAATTGGAAGCTCCTATTAAAAAGTGGAAGCAAAGGCAACAATAAATACTAAAGTGTAAATACAAAACCTCTGATATGGATTGAAAATCCTCCCCAGAGATGTCTATAAAACGTGTATATTGTTTGCCAATTGCTGATACCTGATGCATTTATGTTTTGAGACATAAACACACAAGCAGAATAGTTGACCAAAACTCACCCTCCATTGGGTTCCAGTATGGGTTCCATGGTTTCTTCCTTGTGAAATCGCTCCCTTAGTAATTGTTTCTGTAATTGTGTTAGTCCCCTGTAGACTCTTTCTTATTTATCTGCCACCAGACAGAAAACCTACTACTCAACATGGGTTTACTAATCTGCCATGGAACACTTGCCCAGAAAATTCAGAGAGACAATTGGTCAACGAAGGACAGGCCAGGTTTTACTAGATTTGTCATCTACTCAAGAAAATGTGTGCAACCTATGCTTTGTCCTGATTCTAGATTGGCTACCCCAATGCATGACGTCTGAATTCTGGGCAATTAGCAGATCCACTCAATTAAAAAAAAAGAAATTTATTAGGCACCCTCTCTCATATATTATACACTCATATCCCTCTCTCATTCAATCTGAAATCAAATTATGTGCACATAAAAATAAAAAGTGAGCTTGGTTGCTACCATCACGGAATAACCATTGCTTTGATGGAAGTGTACAACCAGAAGATTTTGACATTTTCATTTACTTAAGTAAAGTTTCAGTGAGCAATTCTAATATCTTAAATCAATAGTCCCATATGGACTACGTCTACATGACGAGACCTACATGGGATTTCATTAGCTGGGGCAGGTCCCTTTGGATAATGTTGGGATAGTTATTGTCAGTCATTTGTTAGACATAAAACCAAGGCTGTAAACCCAGCTGCTTCTTTGCTCTGCTTTCTCTGTTCCTTTGAAATCTGATCACAGCCACTGAAACTGAGAGAAAGTGGTCCTCAAGGATTATCTATAAATCAGTGGCAGCATTCCATTATATAACAGGCTGAACTTGTCAAATGACAGGACTTCTGCTGGGGAACATAAAAAAGGTTTTAGCCAAAGACTGATATTTATAGGCCTTGCAATAAATGTCTTAACATCAAATGCTTGACAACAACAATCAACAGAAACCTAGATCTGTTCTTTAGTCTTTTGTAAAGGAGGTGGAAAGGCCCCAACAGAAGTTCCAAGACTGCATAATTAGCGATCTGTAATGAAAAGGACAACGGTTTACAATGTAGTTATGAAATTAACAATAGAACTTTCACCTTACTGAGGTAACGACTGCCGGTGGCAGGTTTTTTAAGAAGACACAAGCATTTTCAATGACCAATTCATAATGAAAGGTTTAATGCAAAGCCAACTAACCATTGCCCTAAAATTGAAGCATCTTGGTTTGATATATAACATAGTAACATAGTATGTTAGGTTGAAAAAAGACACATCTATCAAGTTCAGCCTTTTAAACCTATAAATAAATTGCCTAACTGCTAGTTGATTCAGAGGAAGGCAAAACATCCAATTTGCCTCACATCGGGAGAAAATTCCTTCCTCCTGAGTCCAAGATGACAATCGGACCAGTCCCTGGATCAACTTGTACTATGAATAGATATATTCATAGTAGGGATTCACTGCAAACTCATGCCTGGCAAATTTATTTACCCATCACTATTAGCCAATTCTTCCATAATTTCAAGGATGCAATTATTCCTAAAATAATTCCTTGCATTTGAACATATCAGAAATGATAAAGTTGCAGGGGGGCTGTTCTGAGCAATTCAGTATGAATAATAATTGACAAGGGTGTTCAGAGGGAGTCAGATTGTGAGAAAAAGGGGAAAAGTGTTAAATCCAAAGAAATAATGTCTAGGGGAACAGGACATATTCTGTTTCTGTTGAGCTTTGCAAGAAAAAAAGGCCTCCTACTCCAACAGCACATATACAACATCCCCTCTATCTGAAAAGCTGCAAGTGTACATTAAGCCAGCCCCTGTGAGCATACCATTGAGTAGACTACTATTTGTAGAATAATTGCCAAATGTTAGGGACCCCCCAATGATTAAAATAGCTTACCTGATACCCCAGGTCAGTGCTGGCACTGGCTTGGATTCTTTTGTAAAGGCACCATTTCTTAATGCTCCTCCATGTTCAATGGAGTGAAAAATAAACAGATTTTGCTAAAATTTAGCTTTTTCTTTGTGAAGAAGTAAGAAGCTAAGATGACCTGCTGCTCTACAGTAATACTGGAGCTCTGACCTGGGGTATGAGGTAATATTTTAATCATTGGGGTGTCCGAGCATTTTTCACTGTGTTGGTGACTGCAGATTTACTTCTCCTCTAAGAGCTCTTCAGAAGGAACACTCCACCCATAGTTAAACTACTGGTCACTATAAGTTTGACAAACCACCATGTGTACTAATTGAAGGTGTTTTTCTGCGATATTCGATACCCATTGCATTTTTCACTTTCTGCATAAAGTCAATTGTTTTAGCCCTTTTGCTGCATTTTATTTACGAGTAGGACCACCTGAGAAGTATTCTTTAGCACCCATTAGGTGAAGGCACTGTGCAATTAAGCCAAATGTTTCACAGCATCATGCACCAAGAGTTTTCAGGATTACTTGATCACTAGAAAGCCTTGTGTATGCTGGAGTGTGATCCTGATTTAGAAGCCAGAAAAGGGTTACATATTTATTTAAAAAATGCTCTTCTGGATAATTCACCCACTTCCACAATCAATACACTATTGATTTCAGTACCATAGGGCATATTGGCCCATAGATCATGATTGAGTAAGCTGATGTAGAATATGAGCTGCTGAAACTGTAGTAGCTTACTGTCTATGGCATATTGTTATGTACAATATAATGAGGTCAACATATTACATGTAAGCACTAAACACAAAAGGGATTTACAAAAAAGAAGCCACATTTTTAGATTCATCTGAGACTTGCAAAGAATAAGTGTTTTGAGTTATTCAAGATGTTATTTCATTTCTTTCTTCCTTTAAGGAGTAAATTTGGGAGCTGGAATATGTTTGGAAGAATCCTTGAATCCAGAACAAAGCCATCTCTGGTGTTTGAAACCTGACTTGGCCAAATTTCAGCACTTGAGCCCGCCACATCTTGGCGGTGGAAGAGGACACCTATTGTTTCGAAAACATCTGCACACAAAGCAAAATATGATGTTGGGGATCTCCAGGCTACACTAATTAATATGTTCACAATTAACTCTTTGTTTGGTAATAAAAAGATTTGTTTATGTCACAGCAACAGTCAATTGCAGCTGCAAATACATTTTTGTGCAAAACAAAATAGTATTAGTTGTCTACAGATAAGGTCACATGTTGGCCAAATTTAATTCAATGAGAAAAATGTATTGTCAAATTCAGCTTCATATTTTTTCCGTAGGCAGAATTTTTATGTAATGATAAACAATTAGGTAAGTTTTACTCACTGAGTAGAATCTGGGCCATTTTGTTGATGCCTAGTTGGTGAAAGTAGAGACATTGGATGTTCTAATATCCTTTCTCCTGGTTGGCTCTGTTCTTGCTCAATTCAGTATTGAATACTTTACAAGATAATATAAACTGATTAAAACATTCCTTTGAACATGAGCTTGAAGGTCCAACCTTTAACTAAGCCTCCCAAAATTTCGCTAGTCTTCTGGTTGACTCTCCCTGCTAAATTCTTCAGCATTGCTATGATTGTCAAAAGCATTAAACATATTTTAAGTTTAAGGGAAGGTATTTGTCCCCTTTAACTCATTAAATGATTCCATTTCATGATAGAACCTTATTTGACCCCACCGATCTCATCCTCGTATCAGTAAAAGTGTCTGTTCTTAAAATGCATAGTAAATCTATCTTCTTAGTCCAAACAATCAAACTAGAATCATCCAATTTTCATCATAGTACTGAAACTTTAGAACATGAAAGCATGTTCTTGATATGTAAATCTGTATGTGCAATAGATATTGTCCTAAATAGTAAATAGTGTGAAGATGTGTTTTAGATTCTTATGGTAAATAACACAGCTCTTCACTGCTTATGGGCTGGTGGGAACTTGGCGTAACTATAGAGGAAGCAGGGCCCACAGGGATCTGTGGATTTGGACCATGGGATCTGCTTCTGTTATAGATGTAGAAATCTCACTTACTCTTAGGTAAGATGCCAGCAAGCTGGTGGGCGGGAATAGGGGACGGTCTGGAATCCTGTGCAGCATATGTACACCGTTGCACCATGGGCTGGTAAAGAAGTCCAAAACACATGCCCAGATTTGTGGTGAGGCCACAAAGGCTGGGCATAGAGCGGCAAAATATTACGAGCAGCATGCTGGGCATGCGGCACAGCTCCCCAGTGCTCTGGCACATGCGCACATGCGCTTGGGGGAAAGTTCGGGCAGGTGATAGGACTGCACGGCTAGGAGCTAGGACCACAGGCCTAGGGACACCCATTCAGTAATAAGGCCCTGCGAAAACATGAGGTGCAGAATTTCCAGCCCAATTCTTTGTTCAACTTTAATTCTCTAAATTCTTAGGCATATTTCAGTTAAATAAGAATGTTAAAACCTGAGAGTGAAAGGAGATAGAATAGAATTAGAGATGAAAGATAAGAAAGAAGGTAAAGGAAAAGTGACAGAGAAGTCATTCTAGCTAGTAGAATATGAGTTCTATTACTAAATCCAGCAGGGGTAGATATTTCCTTAGTGAGAGAGGTTTTCACCTTTAGATCGCCTAGCTAATATAATCAGAATATCCTCAGCTGAGAAATAAATGTGTCTCTATTGAAACAGCACAAATATATATCCTACGCTTATATTTTTTTTACTTTGGGACAGGAAAGGGGAGGGGGGGGTAGAGCCAGTCCTCGTTCATTCATCTAGCAGAGAAGTTTTCCAAGTGTGTCTCCACTAAGGGATCATTTCTTCAAGGTGGTGTTTTGTTTCTGAAGGTCTACACTTTCCAAATGCGTGGCAGGCTGTATCAGGAATTACCTTTAAAGGAACATAATATCCTAGGTTGTTGCAGTCATGATTGCATCAAACAAAATCACTTCTGTAAATATCTCTGCCTCTCTTGTGAGGTCTATGTTCTATAACTTTCAATTTCAGAGCTCTTGTGAAATTGTCCCAGATCTGAAGCATATATAATATCTGAGTGTCGATGGATGGTAGCTATTGGATTGCCCATAGTGGTTTTGGAGCTGATTCTTGCTCTACTCCCACCCATAATTTATTTGATTTGTGAAAGACCCAGTCTATGCATCTGGTTATTTGCACTGCTTTGAGGTATGCATCCCAGTCAAGTAGCCCTAGACCTGCTCTGTTAAGTTGCCGTTAACTTCGAGGTGTCTATTCTAGGGTTCTTATGGAGCTAAATTTATTGAATGACCAGTCATCTGAGTTTCCTTAGCATTTGTGTGGGAGGAGGGTATGGTATTGTTTGGAATGAATACAGGAATTTTGGTAGAACATTCAGAAGTTGCTCATTAAGTCATTATACTCCTTTCTTGGCATGGTTATGTTTAAGCCTTCTGACTTAGCTAAAATTATCTTGAATTTGCTTAGTTTGTTGAATAGTGAGAATTCCTGCAGTAAATTAGGTAAAGATATCTGTGGGCATTGGAGAAAAAATAGTAAATTATCTGCATATGCAGCTATTTTATAAGTTTTCCTGCCTACATCTATGTCTGTGATATTAGGATTCTGCCTGATGTGGTTAAGAAAGCTTTCAATCAATGTGGAAAATAGCAAGGGCGATAAGGGACAACCCTGACAGGTGCCATTGTGGATCAGGAAGGGGTTTGTAATATTTCATTCATTTTAAGCCCTGCTGAGGGGGAAGTGTACAAGTTTATGATCCACTTCATCATTCGGGAACCAATGCCCAGTACCTTGAATGATTCTTTTAGAAAGTTACAATCTACCCTGTTGAATGCCTTTTCGGCATCTATTGGTAGGAACAAATCCAACTTGTTCTTGCTTGATAGGGGTTGGTTTTAGGCCATGGAGTCTTTGTGATATTACCTTGGAGTAGAGTTTTAAGTCTAAATTCAAAAAAGAAATGGATCTATACCGCCTGAGTCTTGTGAGTCCTTACCCTATTTTGAATGTGAGCGATATGTGCTTCTAGGGCTTCTTTAGGAATGGGTCTCCAAATTCCTTATAATAAGAAATTGTTAAACTGTCAGGGCCTGGTGCATTCCCTGTTTTTGCATCGTTTATGACTTGTAGGAATTCTAATTTAGTAAGAGGGGAGTCCAGTTTTTGTGCTTGTTCCTGCTTGATTCAGCCTAACCCTGCTTGGGTTAGGTAGGTGTGAATATGTATCTTATGAGTCAGAAAGGTTAGTGTTGGGAAATTGATAGAGTGTTGTGTAGTATTTGTGAAAGATCTCTGCTAAGTCTGATGTCAGATGATAATAAGGTTCTGTGTTTGTCATTGCTTTCAGGCTGATGCAAAAAAAAAAATACTGCATTTATTCCCATGTTCAAAAAACTTTTTTTTTTTGTTCCTTTCAATGGCTTTCTCTGTGTAAGATGTGTATATTTCCCAAAGCTGCTTTATGGCTTGTGACAGTTCTGTAAGAGTAGTGGGGAGTTTGGAGTGTTGAGCTTCATCTTCTTGAGCAGTTTCTTTTTAGCTCCCAGTCTGGTGAGTTCCCCCCTCATTACACATTTGTGGGCTTGCCAGATGGCCCATGGGTCCATCCCTTCTGTTTTATTATCTTTAAAATAGTTGTGTAAGATATTACCCAATTCTTTTTTCAGATTCGGGTCTCCAGATCAAAGTGTACACTGGAAAAGTACGTTTCTCCCTCTGCCCAAACTAGGACATGATATAGACCTATAAGAGTTATACAGGGATAACCATGTTAAAGACTTTCCAATAAGTATCATTTGGAAATTAAGAAATCCCAAATATAAAGTCACGTGGTGAGGTGAAACCGGCTTGATATCAGATGCTTCTAATTTCATATGCATGGCAGTCTGTATTACATAACTTTTAGCTAGAAACTGCCATGATTAAATTATTTCTTTCCAAAGATCACAGAAAGATAAAGCACAAATTTTAAGCAATTAAAAAGGAAAAACTAGATCAAAGGTAGAGTCAGTTTATCTGTCATAAGCATAATGAAGGCTTAAGTGCTTAAACATAAAGGTTTAGTCCGCATGAAACTGATTTTGCTTTTTGGGTGAAAGCTGTTTGACAAAATAATTTTTCTTAATGCTTTTTTATTACATAAGGTTGGGAAACCCTTCATTCTGTATATACACAATATATACACATCCATGTGCTATAGCTGCTAAGCACCTCTTAATTATCTTAATTATATGGTGCTGCATAGCACAGTCTTTCTATAGAAATAGCATCAAATGCTTACATCAGTTCATTGCAAGTAAAAGTGAATATAATCATTGTTACTCATTTATGGCCTACACATATCTTTCTGGACCACAAATCCCAGTGTACGCCAACATATTATCAAGGGATAAAGCAAGCAGCAACATTAGGCAAGGTTTCCTAAAGCAATATTAATCAATTAAATGGTTTGCCCATTTTCCAGTACCAGCAATCTATTTAATGCAAGAGAATACTTTGGTTCAGTGATCCCCAACCAGTGCCTCGTGAGCAATATGTTGCTCTCCAACCCTTTGGATGTTGCTCTCAGTGTGCTTATTTTTGAATTCATTGCTTGAAGGCAAGCTTAAGTTGTATAAAAACCATGTGTACAAACAGAGCCTCCTGTAGGCTACCAGCCCACATAGGGTCTACCAATAGCCAATTACAGCCCATATGTGGCACCCCAGGAACTTTTTACATGCATATGTTGCTCTCCAACTTTTTTTACATTTGAATGTGGCTCATGGGTAAAAAAGTTTGGGGACTCCTGCTCTAGTTTGAATCTTGCCTGCTCTGAGTACACCCAGATTTCTTTAATGTGCTCCTCTGAATGGAGGTAGATGCATTAAACAGGGTTATTTGTAAAGTCTAAACTGCACCAGGGGTGTAACTACAGAGGAAGTCGACCCCGTGGTTGCAGGGGTGCCCAGAAGGTATAGGGGGCCTTACGAGGCCCAAATAATGAGCTTGTTCGACATATATTGGTTTACAGGTCAACTTCTGGATATGTTGGGGACCCTAAAATGAATATGCTGTCGGGCCCAGTAACATCTAGTTAAGCCTCAGATATTTGCCCTTGATATTTGCAGCATAGTACATACAAATATATAATAATCTTCCTGTGTTGCAATGAAGTATCGAATCCCTTAATACCCTTACGAAAATGTACCATATTTCTATTTTCTATTATTTAGCGTCACATGTGACACAAATAGTCTAGTGGTCCTTTAAATTTGCTTTTACTAAGTGGATGGATATTGAAAAACTGTCACTTGCTACAAAACATCCTAGCACGCTCCACTTCGTAAAAGACGTTTGGGAAAGAGTCCCAAGATTTTTTTCTCAAAAAGAATAATCTACATTTTAACTGAATATGGGATAATATGAATGTTAAAATATTTTCCTAACTAAAAAAGGGAATACAACCATTGAATTTGAATTCATATGGGATAGCCCATACATCAAGCCTTGAGCAGCGGACATACATATTTGTTAAAGTAACATGTATCAGCAGGGCAGTTTAGCTTTCCTCTTTAACAACTCTTCCGTAACAAAGGGGATGATCAGAGGCCTAAAATGTTAAGATATTCCCATTGGGAACATGTTTAAGACATGTTGACGTAGGTAAATTCTTTCAGCCCTCAGTCAGTTCTCCAGTGGTACTTTTTATAGGCTGAGAATATACATTTAAAGCTATCCCAGGTGTATATTGAGTCTGTACTACAAAGCTTTTGTGATGTCTCCGAAATACTTTAAGCTAATGGGGGAAAAAAGTTTAAAAATATTGAAGAATCCTTACTGGATGCCTGCCAAACATTTCTACCTTTCATCGCCTGACCCCCCAAGAATACAGTGTCATTTTCATTGAAAGAAAATAAATTAAAATAAGATATAAAATAATACTATTAAAAATATATAACTGAGCCTCCACAATTCAAAATCTAGGTCCAACCGTTATAGTTTGTTTTACTTTAAACTTTTATGATTGATGCCCTGTAAGTTACAAAAGAATATAAAAGAGGAAGCTGTACAAACAAGCCAATTCATCTCTCTTGAGCTCATGCTAAATATTTCAATTTCTTTCTCAGAGCACTCTAGAAAATGGTAGCAGGAACCACAAGGATTTATGGTCCAATTATTTTAACTTGGTTTCATAAAGGAGGAGCTTTTGTATTGCTGTAACAAGTAACAATATAGACTTTGCACACAGATGTACTGTATTTTCCAGTTGTGTTGCCAACCCAATTATGGAGGTGCTCTGTCTCCACTGCATTTTACATTCTGACTGGCTGAGCAAAGAAGTTAAGCTGCTCTCCACCAGGGAGATTTTGTTGCATGCGATAAATTGGCACTGCAGTGGGTGACAAATCTCCCGAAAATGCTTCTCCACTGGCAATAATTGAAATCACCGTTGTTAAGAGAAATGAGGCAACTTTGGTGATTTTGGGAAAAAAAGCGACGCATAGATCTTAACACCAGCAACTTCAAATATTGCCAGCAGAGAAGCATTTTTGGGAGATTTCTTGCCTGGAGTAGAGCCGGCAAATTCATTGTGAGCCACAAAATCTCTGCTTCGTTGCTTTGTGCTTTCTGATTGGTTGCCAAAAGTGTTATAATGAGTCATTGCCCCATCTGCATTGGTCATTCCATGCTGTCAGCAAAGCTGTTAATGGGGTTCTCAAAAAAGCTGTACTTTCTTTTTGGTTGAGAATTATTCCTTACTTAATGAAAGAAAAGAGCCCTAACTGTATTAGGGATGATAGGATGGGGGAAATGGGTTGGCTGAGGAATGGGTTGAAGAGGGGTGAAAATGTAGGGAAAAGATAACAGATAGGAGATGGTTAAAGTAAGGTAAAGTATGCAGGAGGGAGGGATGAAAAAAATGGCAGCTTTTTCTGGTGAGTAACCATCTTCCTGCCCTATTGTCCCTTTAAGGGTGTCAGGCTTATTTGTCACAGCTGCAGAAATATTTTTGGCAGGTTTGGGGGTACTAAACTCCACAAGTGTGCCAAGTTTGGTAATGGTCTCCTTAAGTCCAAGGAAGCAGGTATCCTGGTTGCGTGCTCCCACTTGCCCACCTATTGCTCTTTAATACATTAAATATGGGCAGGCATTTACATAAAGGTCATATACATGTCTTTATTAGTGATGTTGATAAAATTTACTGGCCACTTATTATTGAAAATGTCCAAGAAACCAAAATAAAGCCAAAATAAATCCTCTATTGTCCTAGACATGAGCCCACCCTAAAACAAATGTGGCATGAGCTTCAATTGGTTAAAACATTTTTTTTAAAAAACCTATTCAGCAGTTACAACATAATCCCACATTAATATATGAAAAGCGACAGTTTTTTGTCTTTTTTTATGACTTACAGGATATGATGTCAGTGATGTCACTGACATAATAATGAGGATTTAGGTTCATATAAATTCGCCAGTCAACCTGGCGAAATAGACTTTGTGGGAAAATTTGAGTGAAAATTTGCCTGGCGAAATGGAGCTAAACTTCTCTTGCTCTGAGCTTTTGCACTAGCAAATTGTCTTACTCACCTTTTAGTAAATAGGCAATGACTTTGCAAATTTTGATGAACTTTCCCCTCTAGTAAATGTGTCCCTATGTATTAATGGCTGATTTGCCAGGTCTGTACCTGCTTGTGAAAACTGCTAGGTCTCTCGTTGACATATTGCACTGAGCAGTGATGTAATCAACATTTGGAAGTGCACTAGAGCAGCTGCTATCTTCATTATGTTATTAATGTCATCAGCTCTGCCGGCTGTCATTGTCAATGTAACTCCACATTCTTGCCATGGAATCTGCAAGTTGCTTTTAAGTTCCCAGAGCTACACTGACCTGAAATCATTTGGGACATTCGCAGGCATAGAGTAACCTGTTGTAAATCAGAATGTTAACAACAGGGTGGATGGAGCTATAGATGCAGTCCCTTTTGAACAAATAGAACCAGAATTTAGTATTCTGAAAGTCGTAGACATAGAGGGATGGATCATTATAATGTATAGGTGGGCTGTTTCCAATGTGTGTGTGTTTTTTTTCCCAAAGTCATAAAATATAGCCAGCCTTATTATAACAGCCAGTTTCAATTAACCTTATAGAGCAGGGGTCCCCAAACTTTTTTTTACCTGTGAGCCAAATTCAGAGTAAATAAAGTTGAGGAGCAACGCAGGCATACAAATGATCCTGGTTGGAGCAAAATAAGGGCTGTGATGGTCTATTTGTAAGCCCCTATGCACCCTACAGGAGGTTCTGTTTAGCAGTACACCTGTTTTTTTGGCAACCAAAACTTGTCAAAAAACCTGCTTTGAGGCCACTGGGAGCAACATCCAAGGGATTGGTGAGCAACATGTTCCTCAAGAGCCATTGTTATAGAGCCTTGGCATAAACTAAATGATCATCTGTTTATGGACATCCTTTCTAAATACTGCAGTATGAATACCCCTTCTAAATACTATATTTTCAACATCTATAGGGAACTCTAATAAAGCAGCTATTTTTATATTGGTCATTAGTGATGGGTGAATTTATTCACCAGGCGCAAATTCGCGGCGAATTCCGGCAATTCGCTGCCAGCGAATAAATTCGCGAAACCGTAACGAAAATTTGCCGGTGTAAAAAAAAAATGGATGCCGGTGTCAAAAACGGATGCCTGCGTCAAAAACGAGACTCCAACACCGTTTCGTGAATTTTTCGCTGTTTCACAAATTTTGCGGGAAATTTTTCGGCAAAACGCCCCAAATTCGCCCATCACTATTGCTCATAATTGCCTACATAATGAGGATTTTTTCGTTTAGCCTGATCATTGCTGACACAGGTGCCACTACATTATACAATGACAGTTTTGACAATTCTGTACCTTCAACTTTGTGACCAACCTTTGAGAAAAATGCCCCCTGTAGCATACACACTGGCACACACTGGTACACACTGGACATCATACGCACCAGATTCATGAAGAAGTCTTCTCTATCTGTAGCCAGCCAACCAAAAGAGATACAAAGCTCCACCACCAGAACATGTGGATGTCCATCTTCACTCTTCACCATATCGGTTGGTATTATCAGTTACCACTGCTTATACTATAGATCCTGTTATTACTATTACTATTTGTTGCTTACTAGTACTCCTGGGGCAAAGAAACAGATGCCAGTGATTTCATTGCAATGTCAAAAGGTAAGTAAACACATCTCACTATACTTGTGTTATTTTGTGTCTGTACTGGAGGTTTAACATCTAATTAGGTTTTAAAGAACTAAATATAATTAAACTTCTATGATTTTTCATAGTGATCACACTCTGTTTGGCATGCCGAAATGAAGCTGATTCTTCAAAAGCAATGACTAAATAAATGAAAACCACATCTGAAATCAAACCGACCATGCAGAGCCATTTCATTCAAGATTATACTCGCTTTGTATATTTAGAACTTCAACCACAGATGTTCAGCCTCACTTCATATTTGGTATGCATATATTTCATATATATATATATATGTATATATATTTCCATTTGTAAAGTAGATGTAAAGAATTATTACCCCTTTCAAAATGGAAGACAGTGGGGGTCATTTATAAAGACTGGAATTTTCACCTGGGCAGTAACCCATGGCAACCAATCAGATGATAGCTTTCACTGTTCAACCTGCAGCTGGATGAAAAAAGCTAATCACTGATTTGTTGCTAAGGGTTACTGCTCAGGTGCAAATTTGCCCAGTCTTTATAAATTAGCCCCACAGAGGGTGTATGTATGGTATTCATGGTATATATTTATGGTATGGATTTTTATTGCTTGTGTGTACAGTACCAATGAACTTTGAAGAACCAACAATGCTGAACTGAATTTATAAGGTGTGGGGCAGTCAATCTCTGGACATTTTGGGGGCCTGAAAAAGAATTTGTTGTGGGGTCCAGTAATATCTAGTTATACCAGTGGTGCCACATAGGGCCACCTTCTAGGCTACTGCTGGGTCCAGATGAGTGCAGGCTTGGGTTCAGCAGACACATGATTAAGTACCTTTTGGGTACAAAACGCGTAGGGGCTATGGAGCTGTAAGAATATTTTTATTTTTGGCTAATAAAGACAAATTTTTTAACATTTTTTTGGCCCTGTGGATTCCTCTGAGTGCAGGATAGCCCTGTTTTTTCTGTTGTGCATTTTGGGTTCAGCATACGCCAGTGACGCCACTGGATCACACATGCCTCTTGCCTGCCTTCTTCTCCCAGAAGGTGAACCCAACCACCTAGAAGCACAAATAATAATACATATTAAAAGAAAAGAAAATAGAAATAGGCCACTGATAATACTGGACCCCTATATTATAGACTACAGTAGCCTGTGAATTAATCTACCCCTGCTATCCACAGTGTAGCCAGTGAAGTGTTTCGGAGACAGGTTTAGGAAGCACTTTGTTATGATTGTGGTATAATTGTTGTATTATTCGATGCACTAAGGGGTGTGGGGGTATAATCCAACCCACAGAGTTGTTTCCAAGTCTTGTTCTACAAATAGGTTTTTCTGTATGACCTGCCAATTGTAGGCTTTTCTGTAAGACCCACCAACTGGAAGCCATATTTGTTTGTTGCTTAACTACATCATAACTCACACAGATACATCAATTAGCTCCATGACACAATGGAGTTAGCGATTCAGTCATTCTCCTTCTTTATACTAAACTTTGATATATAAAGGCTTAAAATCCCAGAAAGATATCATTATATTCCAAGCTACAAAGAATGAGTTTACACATCTGCTGATAACCTACCATAACATTCTTGCTGAACCTTGGGTTACACAAATGATAATAGTCTTAAACTTCCATTTTATTATCAATAATCATTGCTGGAGACATCAAACATGAAACAGCACAATGTTCAGGGGGTATAAATGTTCCTTAGCTGATAGTGTATTCATCTCAGTTGAGATGTGGTATACCACTTTGGCCACACTTTGGTTGGAGTGACCAACCAACTGTTACAATTTATTGCGTACTGTATTCCACTCGTAGAATTTCTTCTACAGTTCTCAAACACATCATATTTGCGGTTGATACATGCCCGTCAACTTTTAAGCATTTAAGCATTTAATCAAATAATTCTGACCAAGTTCTACTGTAGAACCCTTGTGAAGCTTTCTCACATTTATCTCAGAAAGGAGAACTATTCAATGGTGATAAATTTAAAGTCATGCACCTGAGATGTAAAAACATCCAAGCCACTTATACCCTTAATGGGACTGCACTAGGCAAATCCATAATGTAAAAGAACCTTGGAGTCCTTGTAGATGATAAACTTGGCTGTAGCAAGCAATGCCAGTCAGCAGCATCAAGGGCAAATAAGGTCTTGAGCTGTATTAAAAGAGGCAGAGAGTCACGGGAGGAGGGGGTCATTCTTCCACTGTACAGAGCACTGGTAAGGCCCCATCTAGAATATGCCGTACAGTTTTGGTCTCCATCACTCAAACAGGACATTATTGTATTAGAGAGGGTACAGAGAAGGGCAACTAAGCTGGTAAAGGGAAAATCTTAGCTATGAGGAAAGACTGGCCAAATTGGGGATGTTCACACTGCAGAAAAGGCACTTAAGGGGTGATATGGTAACTATTTATAAATATATAAGGGGTTCATATAATAACATCTCTAATGCTTTATTTACCACTAGGTCCTTTCAGCTGACACAAGGTCACCCTTTCCGATTAGAAGAAAAGAGGTTCCGCCTTAATAATGGGAACGGGTTTGTTAAAGTGAGAGCTGTGAAGAAGATGTGGAATTGTCTCCCTGAATCAGTGGTACAGGCTGATACATTAGATAGGTATAAGAAGGGGTTGGATGGTGTTTAGCAAGTGAGGGAATACAGGGATATGGGAGATAGCTCATAGTACAAGTTGATCCAGGGACTGGTCCCATTGTCATTTTGGAGTCAGGAAGGAATTTTTCCCCTCTGAGGCAAATTGGAGAGGCTTCAGATGGGGTTTTTTGCCTTCCTCTGGATCAACTGGCAGTTAGGCAGGTTAAAATAGAGTTAAAAGGTTGAACTTGATGGACGTGCTTCTTTTTTCAACCTAACTTACTATGTTACTATGTTATTCTGTCCTGACTCCACAATGGCTTTTGGGTCAGATACAGGATGAACTCTGTACTAAAATGATTAACATCAATTGCATTTTATTTCCTTAACAACTAAAATAACATCAGATCTTTTCTTTTCTTCAAGCCTCTTCAGGTGCACCATTTTCCTTTATGTTGACCACGATAGAGTAAACTGAAGAACACCACATTGCCTGTCCTACTTGGCCACTTACACTAACAGCCAACACCAGTTAGTGATTCTAATCATTATGTGATTTAGATACAGATTATTTATACTTCATAGCAGTAATTCATGAATGAAAACATCTGTGGCACGTAATGTTTGTGAGATCACTTCTGGAGCGTGTCATGTTTTGTTTCCATAGTAGCTGTGAAATGTTAATATCAAAAATGATGTGCCTTCATTTTACAACCCCCCTGTATGTTACACACATGTGCAAGCCCAGCATTAAAACATAGCAGATGAAGTTCTACCAATGTGTGCCCCATTATCCACAATTCCTTCCATAATCAATAAAGGATACTTCATATGCTTATTGTGTATACATTATTGGCGAAAATAATAGCAAATAAGCCATCTATTTAAAGGGGAAGGTACAGTATATGTAGGGTATGCATGTTCTTTCCTTTGTTTGTTTGAATGATTAAAACATATTCATAGAGCTCATTATTTACAGCTGAATATGATTTAATCAAAATGTTCAAAAACTCAATATTCCCACTTATGGTGTATGGGAGACAGTCTTTTCCGTAATTCAGAGCTTTCTGGATATCGAGTTTTTGAAATAACAGATCCCATACATGTATATATCCAACATACTGTACCTCTGAACTCTCACAAACAAATAATGCAACATACTATTGTGTTCCCTTAAAATCAAAACATGCATATTATAATAGAAACTCATTCTGTTTTAAGACACATAGCCATTGATATTTTTTATTTGTTCAAGGGGTTCCCTCTATGGGGCAGATTCATCAAAATTGCGAATTGTCGCCAGCGCACTTCTCGTCACTGGGCCAGACGGAAATTCGTTACCACTATGCTAATTCACTAAAATGTGAAGTTGGCGTCCTGGGTGCCGAACGCTTTCGGTAGTGTTTCTTCGGCAGTGCGAGCGCTTCCAATCGAAATGACGCTAGTGATTGCTTCTGCCTTGGTCAATTTGAATAGGGTGGGTATATTAAAGTCGTATGGACGTCTTTATTAGAGATGTTGGTGCAATTGAAGTGGCCACTTTTTATTACAAATGCCCAAGGAACCTGAATAAAGAGAAAAAAGATCCTATAATGTCCTACACATGAACCCACCCTAAAATGAATGTTCCATGCCCCTCGAATGTCTGGAAAAATGTTAACCCAAAAACGTTTAATAACAAGGATTTTTGCAGCCAAACCCGCTTATAAAAAGGACAAGCGTTATAACAAATTTAACGCATTTATAGCAGACAGGATATGATGTCACTGACATAAGATTGAGGAAGATGTAGCTTCATTTTAGCGGTTCGCCGGTCTGAGGTGATGAAGAGTAAAAGGTCGCTTGGCAATAGAGTGTGAACGAACAATAGCAATGTTCCCGTTCGCAAGCGAATTGTCACCTACACCTGTTAGTAAATTGGAAATGTCCCTGCGGATGGGATTTCTGGCGAAATGTTGCTAGCGTGCAGGAGAATAAACTGTGAATATACTGGGGGTGCCATGCTAAGAACTCCACATTTACTTCAAGACAATTACTCTTTGTCCTGGAATCAGGTGTCCTCTATATATCAGCAGGTACATTCTGCAGAACACAGAGGCTCCATCATTTCTCAGGAATCCCCTTCTGTCTCTCTGTGCAAGCTCATGTGCAGTACAAAACATTGAATGTAGAAAAAGCATTGGGGAACCGTTGGAAAATAACAAAATTGCAGCAGTGCTATGAGAAGCAAAACGTACCCTGGGCTGGTGGGTTTTTTGGAGGAAGAGGAGCACCAGTCCAGGGTAGAAAGTCGTTGACTAAAAACACTGCAGGGTGCCTAACAAATTGCAACTAGCTTTTGTTTTGTTTTTTTTAAACATCAGGGCAATTTGGCCATGCAACACTTTTTTACTGTTTGTGATGCAATATATTTGAACTGTGACACATATACAAACACTGTACATGTTCAATAGAAATAAAAAAAAAATGATATTTATTTCCCCCACACATAAACAAGATTTTATGCAAGCATACCTTCAAACGAAAAAAGTCATTTTTAAGTACATTTATTTGACTTCTTTTAATCAGAGTGACTGATGGTGTTGTTAAATTCCATCATATCCACCAGCCATTCCATCCAACAAAAAATATTTCTCAGCCCCCCCCATTATGACACACATGACCCACAATCTTCCCATTATTCCCACACTGTAGCTATGAGTTCTGCTCTTTATACTACTACAACATTGGCAGCCTAACAAGCTGGAATGCTGCCCAGCAGCAAATACACTAAGGAAATATGGGTGGCAGAAGGGTAGAAGGGACACACATTATTTTGGGACAAGTCCAAAAATGTGGAATAATTTGAGAGGTGGGGAAGACCTGCAACTGGTATTACGCAGGAAGCATGGAGAGGTAGGCATGAAAAAATTGGTGAAGAGGGATAGTAGGGTGGAAAATATTTTTAACAGGTAGTTAATATTCTGGTGGGGCAGATGTGGTACTGGAAATATTCTTGGGGTAGGGGAAGGAGGTTCCTTGTACATGCTTTAGAGAGGCATCTGTAGATATAATCTTACTACATAAATGCCATTTCTCTTCTTCTTAGTTTAATGGACAACAGCCCTTTCCTTCCTTGTTCCAGGAGAGCTATCAGGCATAATCAAGGTTGGACTGGCCCACCAGGATACAGGGAGCAATCCTGACTGGCCCCTGCCTTATTAGATCTCTTCAAATCTGTGTGAGTTGGGAAGGTGTCGGAATATCTGGTGGTCTAGTGGGGCGCTTACTGCAGGGATGCCCGCCGCCTGCTGCTCTCATTGCCCCTAAATGCCCGCTTCCAGGTTCACGTGGCTAGGGTCGTTTCAGCTTTTGTCGGGAGCCCCGCGGGACGTCATCGCGGTTGGTGTGAAATTCAAATATAAAAAGGTTCCATTTTCATTGCCCAATGTAAAGGTCTATAGTTCCTGGGTGCTCTTTCTATTCTGATTTGTGTTTCTGACCTTGCTTTTCTGCCTCCTGTACTGACCTCAGCCTGTATTGACTATCCCTTGGGCTCAGATTTTGTACCTCACTCTGTTTGGTTTGACCCTGGCCTGTGACCCAGACCTTCTGTTATCTGATTTGGTACCGCATTGCCCACCTGGTATTGACCCTACCTGTTCAAGCCTCGCTGACTGCTCCCAAGTCCTATCCACTTACCTTCAGTTCCTGTGCTTGCCCAGAACTCTCTCCCTGGTTTTCCAACAACATGACCTGGAGGCATCTGAGTAGCTGCTATAGGCCGTGACTGGAACATTGGAGTTAGCTGTGGGTTTTTGGTACCCTACGTTACACAAGGTTTGTGTGTGTGTGGGGGGGCATGGCAGATGTCATCAGCGTGGTTTGGGAGATGGGGGTGATGTAGACAATGTTGGTCAGTGGCTGCAGTTGCCCTTGAGCTCAAGTGCTCAGGTCCTCAGGTGGGCCCCAGGGTTCCCACATCAAAGAAGGCATCATATCTGGCATGTATTTGGATGTTTAACAGCTTTGGCAATTCCATTTATACAAAAACAAAACAGAGGTACTTCAATAGTTCTATTGTATAACTTCTTTTTTCATGAGATATTTAACACTGATGCTTAACTTCCTCACTAAGGATCCAATAACACTCAGTGGGGCTCATTTATAAACAGTGGGCAAATTTACACCTGGGTAGTAACCCACGGCAACCAATCAAATGATTGTTTTAAGTGCTCAACCTGCAGCTCGCTGATAAAAAGCTAATCACTGATTGGTTGCTAAGGGATACTGCCCAGGTGCAAATCTGCCCAGTGTTTATGAATGAGCCCCAATGTGCTTTAAGCTTTCTGGTACAGTACATTAATCTTTGCACGGCTTTTAAGGTTTCTGCACCTTCTATATAGTATAGTTACAGTATTCCTTTTGTTTGTTTGATTCCTTTCTACAGCATGTTATTATCTCTAAAATGAGTTTTACTTACAGTATATTCCTGTTTAACAATAGACAGATGGAAAAGTAAGGCATTGAGAAGGCTGATTGTGGGCCAACACAAAAGAAATGTTTATTCTGCCGCTACGCCAGATTTCATTAATCCCCTTCTGTGACTAATAAACCACTCTTTCTAAGAAAAACAGAAGGTTCAATAGTCTGCATTAAGATTTTTGTTTGTTCCCAAGATTCATTTCTCTTAAATCCCAAGAAAAGAAGTGATTTAATATATGCAGGGTCGGACTGGGTGGCCTGAGCCCCACCAGGGCTGCAGTTTCAGGGCCCCCCTCCAGACCGGACTTCCCCACACACTTTGGTGCGTGCATGCAAGTGCGAGTGCGCGTGCACAATGTGATTTTGACGCGACTAACCCGTAGTGATGTAGTGGGGTAAAAGAACCAGCGTAGGGTGTGGATCTGGGCCGGTGGACCCACAAGAGCCTGGGGCCCACTGGGTTTTTTCCCGGTGTCCCACCGGCCCAGTCCGACCCTGAATATATGCATTTGCTAATTTATGTGAATTTTATTTTACTCTAATAAATTCAGATATACTCACAACTCAAATGAGAGGTTATTTAAGAAAAAAAATTAGGAACACATTTATTAAGGGGCAGATTTATCAAAGATCGAGGTGAATTTTAGAATGAAAAAAACTCTAATTTCGAGCTATATTTTGTGTACTTTGACTAGGGAATAGTCCAAATTCGATTCGAATTTGAAAAAGTTTTAAAATTTGAATATGGAGATTTATCATGTACTGTCTCGACTTCGACCATTCGCCATCTAAAACCTGCCGAATTGCTGTTTTAGCCTATGGGGACCTCCTAGAACCTATTTGGAGTCAATTGGTGGACTTTGAAAAATCAATGTTTTTTTGGGGAAAAACTTCTAATCGAATTCGATCTAATTTGTATGATTCTAATTTGGCCAAATATGGACCTATTCGATCGAAAATGGACCTATTCGACCAAAAAAAACCTTCAACTTAATTTCGGTTGGTCTTTTTGATTTCGAATTTCGAAATGTTTTCAATGCGAAATTCGACCCTTGATAAATATGCCCTTTCAGGGTCAAATTTAGAATTCATGTGAGTTTTTCAAAACTCCTATAAGCTCCCATGAATTCAAAATTCGACCAATCAAAATGTATTAACAAAATCAAAACTCGGATGACCATTCAGAGTAAACAGATTGCTACGGGTTACTACTCCAGACTATAATTACAACCAGTTTTAGTGCTGCTATTTTGGAGAATTGGAAACTATTAAAAACAAAATTTAAATATGGGAAAGTCACATGAACACATGCACTTAGTTAAGAGAGCACGCTTTGCCTTTGCAACTTTCAGATGCAAAATATGAAACATTTCATAAGGGACACATTTGGGTTTTACACTAAAAATACTGTACAGTGTTTAACAAATTTACAGTGCAATAATGATAATCGGCTCCTACCAGAAGACACACGTTCATTTTGTTAACATTGTCATAAAAAAGTTTTTATGGTAATTCTTTTTCCTTATTTTTTTATTTATTGTAAGATTGTAGGTCACATGTTATGGTAAAGAGTCGGTGATGCTTAGAATTTATACCAGGTGGCTTGTAAATATAGGGACTCTTTATAGAAATGTCTGAGAGTGATTTGGGATTTGCAGATTGTTAAAGGGAATGTTAGCTCAAAATAGAAAAATTGGTTCAATAGTATTTTGCTGTGACCGGAATACCTTATCATAGCCAGTTCTGTCCTCCATAAGTCAGTTATTCTCTTGCTTGTGTTCTTTGGAATCTCCTTCATGGTGACTGTGATTATGAAGCTGAAAACAGCAGCATCTCTGGAATCCATCATGTATGCGCTGCCTGAGGACTCCATACCCCATCATTTATTGATGTAGCATTACCCTGAGCGGTGAATTAGCTGGTCTGTTTCAGTAGCAATTTTGTTTTATCATTAAAGGAGAACTAAAGTCTAACTAAAGAAGTAGGTAGAAATATTGTACATTATGTTTTGTGCTTCTGTACCAGCCCAAGGCAACCACAGCCCTTTAGCAGTAAAGATCTGTGTCTCCAAAGATGCCCCAGTAGCTCCCCATCTTCTTTTCTGCTGATTCACTGCACATGCTCTGTGCTGCTGTCACTTACTGAGCTTAGGGACTGTGTATACAGTACACTTAGGGGCACATTTACAAAGGGTCGAATTTCGAAGTGAAAAAACATGAAATCCGACCATCGAATTGCAGCAGTTTGATATTCGAAGTCGAAGTTTTTGTGATCGAATACGGCCATATTCGATCGAAGTAAAATCGTTCGATCAATCAATTAAATCCTTCGATTTGAACTATTTAATCGATCGAACAATTTTTTTTAAAAAAACATTGACTTCTAAAAACGTAGCCAAATCTTGGCTATAGGTTCTAGGAGGTCCCCGTAGGTTAACATACCAATTCGGCAGGTTTAAGGTGGCGAAGTGTCCAAGTCGAAGTTTTT